>NW_015386360.1:408460-410919 GCF_001527695.2 Protobothrops mucrosquamatus | reverse complement strand
AATTTGAATTTGAATTTGAGAAGTACCCGATCGGCTACAAGAGTGGTACCAGACAGCGGTGAAGCTAGACGTTAAGCTCTCTCGCTATAAGAAGCCTCCCCCACACGAACCCGAGCAGCAACCAGAGCTACCCGGACAGCAATCACCCCCACGAAAGCCCTCAACTACGGCAATGGCTGAAAGACCCAGGCCACCGACACGCCCTTCCTTCAATTGTTTCCGGTGTGGACAAGAAGGACATCGAGCGGCCACCTGTCCAATTCCCTACCCCCGACGGCAGAGCAGACCAGAACCAGCAATGCAAAAGAAATCTGCTCAGCGGCTAACGAGAGAAAAATCCAACCGGCTCACGCAGGAACCTGTCGCCCAGATTACACCCCACACACAGGAGGATGCTGGGACTCCGGTTGGACCCGCCCCTGCTCTACCCTCCTTTGACAGCGACAATGAAGGAGAGAACGACCTGATGGTGAGTCAACAAATCCCGCCTTTTTCACTGGTCGCCAAGCTTATAATCACTAAGTCTGGGGCACAAATGGACTTAAATGTGCTAATTGATACTGGATGCACCCGCTCCATTATTAGTCGGCAGTTTGCAATAAGAATGGGCATACGGGCAAAACAGCTTTCCAAACCGGTGAGGTTTGAGCAAGCCGATGGCTCCCTGATGGGAGGGACTCTTGTCACACAATTAACTGAGCCCTTACACCTGGAAATAGGTGCTGGGAATTTATTCGTTTCCTGGTGGCTCCAAAAATGACTGAGACAGTGATCCTAGGGTTAGCCTGGTTAGACAAATGGAAACCATTCATCTGGTGGGAGAAAGGAATGAGAACCATGAGACTACCAATAGGGCCTAATCCCCCTCTTGAGTCAACGGATGTTGCAGGGCACCTTAGGCCACCCAATGAGCGAGCGCACATGGCCGCCTCACCGACTCCACGCGAACCAGCCATCCCCAATGAATACCGGGACCTGGCGGAGGTTTTTAGTGAAAAAGAATGTGATGCCCTACCCCCTCACAGACCCAATGACTGCTCCATTGAACTGGTGCCAGGAGCCAAACTCCCACGACCGAGAATGTATGCTATATCCCCCCTCGAAATGGAAGAAATGCAGCGATACGTGAACAAAAACCTAGCAAGGGGGTTTATTGAACGGGCCAAATCCACCATGGGAGCCCCTGTACTATTCAAAGAAAAAAAAGATGGGTCGCTTCATCTCTGCGTGGACTATAAGGGTCTCAATGCTGTGAGTGTGGAAAACAAATACCCACTCCCCCTCCTAAAGGACTTATTAACCCATCTGGCTAAAGGGAATGTCTTCACTAAACTAGACCTGAGAGAGACATACTATTGGGTGAGAATAAAAGAGGGAGACGAGTGGAAAACTGCTTTCAACTGTCCAATGGGAAGCTATCAGTTCAAAGTCATGCTGTTTGGACTACAGGGGGCCCCAGCTGTATTCATGCAATTGATTAATGAGGTACTACATGATCACTTGTACAAGGGGGTTTTGGTATATCTTGATGATATCCTGATATATAGCATGAACATGACTGATCACATAAAGTTGGTAAGAGAAGTGTTAAAGAAACTATTGAATGCCAAGCTTAATGCCAAGCTTTATGCCAAACTGTCGAAATGTGAATTTCATCAAACCCGATTGGACTATCTTGGCTATAGAATTTCCAACGAGGGTATTGAAATGGATCCAGCCAAGGTGAAAGCTATAATCGAATGGCAGCCCCCAAAGACTCGCAAACAGCTCCAGAGATTTCTGGGTTTTGCCAACTTTTATCGTCAATTCATCCCCTCTTTTGCCGAGATTGCCCTACCCCTTACAGAACTACTCAAAACAGGCAAAGGAGGAGGGAAGCCACAACCGGGCCAACCACTAGCATGGACGCCTACACCTCTAAGAAATTTACTGAGAGTGAGCGGAGATGGGCTATCTGGGAGAAAGAGGCCTTCGCGATTACATGGGCACTATTAAACTGGCGACACTAACTGGAGGGGAGCAAGGTGCCATTTGAGGTATGGACAGCTCACAAAAATTTAGAAGCACTGAAAACTCCCCGTAAATTGTCCCCAAAGCAAGTGTGGTGGGCACAGTACTTTAACCGCTTCAACTTCACTCTAAAGTACATACCAGGAGGAAAGAACTTCCTAGCTGATGCACTATCCCAGCTACCCCAATACAAGAGCAAACGGGAAGAGGTTAATGAGGCAATTATCCCCAATCTGCAAACTGCCACTCAACTTACACCTCTCAGAGTCCCCAATCCTGATGACCCTGGAGCAAAGAAAATAAAGCGAGAACTCCTCACCGACCAATGGTTCAAAGATAATCAGACCTCCCTAACGTGCAGGGATGGTTTGGCTTACATGGGGGGAAAACTATATTTGCCAGAAGCCCTCCGTCTTAATGCTCTCAAACACAGCCATGATGTAAAACAG
>NW_015386360.1:374522-406161 GCF_001527695.2 Protobothrops mucrosquamatus | reverse complement strand
GGATGTCAACGCTGCAAATACTGTATATTCTTGCTTTGACAATATGCAGAACTGTCTGGTATTTTTATAGTTAAACCAGGCAACAGGGAAAAGGGAGGAGAATAAGGATAGCCCAGGAAAAAGAAACCGGAAGTAAATCACATCTTCCAAGTTAAATGGAAGATGTTAATCATAACCCCAAAATAGAGGCAGGGAAAAATGCTTGGAATGTATGCGTAATGGAAGAGAAGCCAGACCTAAGCATTTCCACCATGCTGTACTGACGTCTCTGTAACCTTAATAAATGCTTTTAGGAGAAAATATGCCTGAAAGTCCTTTTAAGTGTTTCGTTAATCAGACACATGACAGCAGCTGCAGAGGCCCAGACTATTGTAACTCACAGGGGGGCCTTCAAGGTCAAGAGACTGCAATTTGGGGTACATGTAGCCCCTGGCATATTCCAAAGTGTAATGGAGAGCACACTTCGAGGTATTCCTGGGGTCTGCCCCTACTTTGATGACGTCCTCATTGCTGGGGAGTCATCTCAAAATCTAGCAGAGAGATTAAGGGCTGTCTTGCTTCGTTTTCGAAAAGCAGGCCTTAAGTTAAAGCAGGATAAATGTAAGATAGGAGTCACTTCAACTGACTTCTTAGGTTTCAGAATTTATGCCCAAGGCATTCACCCTGCTGAAACTAAACTGCAAGCTATTCAGCAGGCCCCAAGCCCTAAGTCTAAGAGTGAGCTGCAAGCCTTCTTGGGGCTCTTAAATTTCTACCATGCATACCTCCCACATAAGGCTGCAGTGGCAGAGCCGTTACACAGGCTCTTAGACAAGCAGGCTCCATGGCAGTGGACTAAAGTCCATGACAGGAGTTTCAATGAGGTTAAGGCCTTGCTCACTTCCAATGCTGTTTTAGCGCATTTCAATGAGCAACTGCCTGTTTGCATCGCATGCGATGCATCTCCTTATGGGGTGGGAGCAGTACTTAGCCCTCTGAAGGCTGATGGGACACAAGTCCCTGTGGCCTACTATTCAAGGACTCTGTCATCTGCAGAGCATAATTACACTCAGATTGACAGAGAAGCCTTGGCCATAGTGGCTGGCATAAAGAAATTCCATGATTTCTTATATGGCCGCCATTTCACGGTCTATACAGCCCATAAGCCTCTGCTGGGTTTGTTTACCACTAACAAACAGACACCATATATCATTTCTCCTCATATGCTGAGATGGTCCATTTTCCTGTCAGCATATGACTACACCCTAGTTCACAAACCTGGAAAAGAGATGGGTCATGCAGATGGCCTAAGTAGATTACCTTTGAAACAGGTAGAGCCAGACCCTGCTCCTGCCATTAATATTCTTTCCATTCAGGAGTTGCCTGAATCTCCCCTCAATGCTAGGGACATGGCTGCAGAAACTGCCACTGATCACACGCTTGCACGCGTGCTGACATGGGTGTTGTCAGGATGGCCGGACACGTGTCCAGATACTGAGTTCCAAAGCTTCTGGCACAAGAAGCATGAGTTTTCCACTTTCAAGGGTTGTCTGTTATGGGGCAGCAGGGTAGTAATCCCAGCCTCATTGAGGTCTAGAATCTTGCTCTCTCTGCATGAGGGACATCCTGGTATAGTCAGGATGAAAGCGCTTGCACGCAGCCATCTTTGTTGGCCTGGGCTCGATAAAGCCATTGAGGCTCAGGTGCATGGGTGCCAACTGTGCCAACAGTCACGGCCTGAAATGCCTCAGGCCTCAGTTCATAGGTGGGAGGAAACTCTAACCCCATGGTCAAGGGTGCATATAGATTACGCTGGACCCTTTCAGGGGCAATTCTTCCTGGTTGTTGTTGATAGCCATTCCAAGTGGCTAGAGGTTGTTCCTGTTTCCTCCACTACTACTGCCAGGACCATTCAGGTGTTGAGAGGAATTTTTGCAGCACACGGACTTCCTGATGTCCTGGTTTCTGATAATGGCCCTCAATTTACATCTTTTGAGTTCCAGGCTTTTCTTCAGGCCAATTTGATCCAGCATGCGACTTCTGCTCCCTTCCACCCATCTTCCAACGGTATGGCTGAGAGAATGCTGTGCACTACCAAAGACGCTCTCAAGAAACTGACTTATGGTAACTGGCATCACAGGTTAGCAGATTTTCTTCTTGCACACTGCACCACACCTTGCACTACCACTGGAAAGAGCCCAGCTGAACTCCGTTGGGGTCGCAGACTCATTACCAAACTGGACAGGTTGCACCCAGACCGGGTGGCTTCACAGGTGTCACAGCCGCGGGCACCTAACATACTACAGTTGGGCGATCTGGTCTGGGCGAGGAACTATGGTCCTGGTCACCTTTGGGTTCCTGGTGTCATCTGTAAGATCTCTGGACCTCTATCATACGAAGTGTCCTTGGAAGATGGCCGTGTCCTGCGGTGCCACATCGATCAACTGCGCTGGCGGTTGTCACCTGTGGATGCCGTCCCTGCCTCCACTCTCGGGGGGGAGGGGGACCAGGAACTACGTCGCACTTCAGATCAACATTTTGTGACTCAGCCTCACTGTTCCTGGGAAGTACCGCAGGTCGCTAGGAATTCACAGGATGGGGGGGCATCCCACATCTCTGTAATTACTCCAGACAGGGATTCACACCGGGGCATCCCACACATCCGTAATTACTCCATACAGGGATTCACATCCCTCCAGACAGGGATTCACATTCTTCAAACATGTCAGATAGTGCTCCAGACAGGGAGACAGACTGGAGGTATCCACATAAATCACACACAGCCATAGAAAGAGAATTCCACCTGGGGCACTCGCATAGTTCTGCAATTGCTCCAAAGAGGAAGTCACCAGCAAAGGGGGTTGCCATGGAGGCGGCTCCTGACTCTGGCACCTCTGGCATGTGCTCAGGGGCTACAGAGTACTGGGGCACTTCCGCTACCCAGGCCTCTCTATCTGCTGTCCTTGGGCTCGAGGTACAGCGTTCCCGAGAGGGGTCCATTATGGACTCGGGGACTTCCACCCCTCCAAGGTATACTGACTTGGACTTAGAGGGTCCAGCCAGTAAGCAGGTGGGTGGGTCAACCGGGTATTTGGGGCAGCAAAGTCCTGGCCTGCCTAGCCTGGTAGGCGAGCAGGTGGGCCAGGCAACCTCACTGGCCCTTAGAAGGTCGCAGCGGGCCAAGTGCCCACCTAAACATCTGGGAGAATATGTGAGGTTGCTGTCAACACATGAGAAACACTGCTATGAAGCCCTTGAATAAGGGGAGTAACACGTAGCAGAGTCTCATTCAATATTTTGGTTTTGGATATATTATTTAAGTTAAGAAATATTTTGAAGGATGTTTGCCTGTGTGCAGACCCGTGTATTTTTATTTTTTTTTTGTATTTGTATTTGAATAATACAACTGTATCCCACTCTTTCCCATTGCATAATGCACCAATGTGTATGCAAGGTGTATTCCATCTAGGGGGGAGGGGTGTTGTGTCCTGAGCCTGCAGAAGCAGGCTCAGGAGGTTGCAATTGGTCCTGGGCATTCCAAAAGCTGCCCGGGACCAGACAGAGCAGTACCAGCATGCACAAGGCGCGAAAACGCTGAGTTTCTATTGGTTAGCACTGTCTGGGTTCCTGACCCTATAAAAGGCCTGCGTGCCTTTTGTGGCTTTTGCTTGGAGTTGGAGAGAGAAATAAAGAGCTATTGTTTCCACCATGCATCTTCGTCAATTGCTTGCGAACCGAAAACACAACAGATGGCATGTCTTTCTATAGTACAATAAAGTTAAGGCTAATATTGCTTTTAAAAGTTACTATATTAAAAGTGCCATATTGAGAATATGGAATAGATATAAACCCAGAATTTAGCAACTTCCAGTTCAGTTGTTCAGTCTGCTAAGGGAAAGAACGCAACTTCCATTTCGGGCCAACCTTCTTTTAGTAAGAAGAGTAAATATTAATTGAGTATATGAAGTGTGATAAAAAGGGCCACACAACAAGATGTGCAAAGCTCTGTTGATGGCTTTGCTTGACAATAGATACAATCGTTCCAAATAGAGGATGTTGCTGAATCTCCATTCCAATATTCCCGAAGATAAGATATCAAACCTCACTAGGGTAAATGTTGTTCTATGTAAGAGGGGGAGAAGATAGGAAAACTAATTAGAAATAGTAAAATGTCTATCATAAAGGCCCCCATAACAACAATTGGAAACTTAGCACCTGTTATTCTCCAGGTGTAAGTCGGTTTGATCTTTGACATAGCTTTCTTTGATTTAAGCTTTAATAGGATTTAACTGAAATCAAATACTGAAAGGCCACAATGGAACAGTTTGAGAAGGTTATGTTACTTATCCAAAGAAACTGATCAGTGAGACAGATTGAGGCAGGAACTCACCCCAGAAAATTTGCTTTAGCCAAGATTACAAATGATAAATTCTCATTTGGGCCTCTATAGAAACACAACTCAGTTCTATCCAAAGAAGTCTGACATAACTTAAAGAACATAAACCCTTAAGCTCTTATATATTTGGATTGGATTATTTCCATAACCACTATATCTGTGCAGGCACAAAATTGTGCACCATGCAGTCAGAGCACCTTCATGAATTAATTACAAAAATTAAATCATGTTGATTTAAAACATGCATTTCTCAGTGTATAACAAGATGTACTGTACATCAAAACAGGACAAAAAGTTTCCCCAGCAATTATTAACTTTTCCCTGCCATGGAGTGTGTCTTTGTGAATGACAAGATAAAATATGGGAACATCACAATACTATTTTATCTGTGCACCAATTCCATCCATTTCTCTTCTTCCTTTTGAGCCCTATATTAACTGGGTGTTGCCAATGAAGCTCTTCACAAGTGTGGCATCTTTACCACCCACATCTGAAGAAACCACCCACAGTATTTGTTTGTGCTACCGTGGTTTTAAATGACAGTGTAGTAAAACGTGACATGACATACTTCTAGCAACAGACTAAGCTGGTGTCAACTAAGAAGGTATTTATTTGCAGTTATTATTCTAAGGAGGTTCCAAATATTTATTCCAAATATTTTTTCTCCTTCATAATGCAGCAGTATAATTTTGGGTGGTAATATATTTATTTCTTCCACATTTGAATTGAGTTTTCTGATGGGATTCATTTTCTTGGAGTAGGTAGGCTTTATGAGAAAATCAACTATCCATTAGTTATCTCTCAGCAAAACTTTCTGTAGTTTTGATAGCTAAGAAAATATTGTGAGAGAGGTGTTTTCAGAATGCTGATGTTAAATGGAAAGATAAGAATTGCGGCAGCTCATAGCTTTTATTGTTGTCCTAATAGAGAGGTTCATGATTATCTATAGTCCTCAGTGTCTTCAAAATTACAGTCAGGATTTAAATGAATGTATGTATTTTGTCAACTATATTGATTTTTTGAGATTCATTTCTTTTGTTTCTCTTGTCCTCTTTAACAAAGAGAAAGAAAATGTATAGGATTATTGTATTAGCATACCTAATACGAGGATTGACAGGCTATGAAGAACTTATCGGACAAAAACATGTGAATCCTGAAGTTTATATGAATGTTGTAAGTTATATGATCTATATTTTATAAATAATGAAGTAGAAACATACTCCTGAGTAACAATATTGACCACTTGTTCTTTCCTTTGTGGCTAAATCAACACCATTCTTTCCCAACCTCAAAATATATTGATACCAATTTATTGATTGTGTGCCATCAAATCAGTGTTGACATTTAGCAACCACATTTTCTCCATGATGATTTGTCACAAACTGGTTCTTCAGGTCTTCCAACAGTGCACCTATTGCCATTGTAACTAAGTCCATCTACCCTACTGTTGATCATCTTCTCCTCCTCTTTCCTTCCAGCTTTCCAAGTACTCGAGTCTTCTCCAAAGAGCTAGGTCATTGTGTAATGTTGATATCACACTGGTCAGAATTCCTAGTTAAGACTGCAATCAAGGTTACTGGTATAAGAAAAATTATATCACCATTAATACTACTCAACACACGTATTTACATACTTGTTGTTAAGGATCACCATTTCAGCATTGCTCATTTTAACAGAAAACAGCAGTATTCCTTCCCCAGTGAATACAAATCCAGATCTGTTCCTGATGGAGTCTGGTCTTTTCCATCTCTTTATCACTGTGTGTGTCTGGGTCTGTCTGTCTGTCTGTCTGTCTCTGTGTGTGTGTGCGAGAGAGAGAGAGAGAGAGAGAGAGAGAGAGAGAGAGAGAGAGAGAGAGAGAGATCTTGTGTTGTACATGATCCACCCGCTGATGCTTGGTTTTAGCTTTAGGAAAAAAAAAATCTTCAATCTTATGTACTGTAAGAATTAATTGTTTTCTTCTCCCAGAGTCAGATGATTTCTCATCAAGGCTACCCAAGTGAAGAATATAAAGTCTTGACAGCGGATGGCTATTATCTGACAATAAACAGAATTCCACGGGGAAGAAAAAACATTGCAGACATAGGTATCTCTTTTTTTTTTAAATCAAAGTCAATTTTGGATCTATCAAGCTGATATAAAATGTTTAATAGCTATGCCAATGCAGAAGGATACATGTACATTCCCAAGATTTAACATACTAAAATGGAATCAACTTCAGAAACATCTGGGTCCCAAAACATATTATTATATGTACCTCATGGGTAATATTAGAAAATAAGTCTCTCTTGCAATGAATGGTCAGATCCATGCAATTTGGTTATTTGGTTGGATAATGTTGTCTAGAATTCAATAATATATGAACAAAACTTAATAAAATTATTAATTATAAATATTACAATACAGATAATCCTCGCGTTATGAATGTAATAGAGCCTGCCAATTATATTCCTAACCTGAGGATTTGTAGGAGTGAATCATGTAACTTGAATGTGATCACTCCCTGCTTTCGCCCAGGAATTTGCTAATCAAACGTGTGGGTGATTAAGTGAACGAGGTGTCTCAGAATTGGGAAGGCCAAGGGGGAGGCCTAGTGCTTCTGACCACCCAAGTCCTCCCCCCCCCCGCCCCACTGAGATATCTCATGTTTCCCCCTTCCCCCCATCCTGCTCCACCGAGTCATTTACCTTACATAGATCTTGATGATCAAGGGAGCTGTCTCCTCTGCAGCCTCTCTACTATGGTTTCACATTGAGCAAAGGCTTGCTGAGGCCTGGAGGGATGAGAGATTGCATCCCTATAGGTTCAGGTCATCTTTGCAAAAAGCCTTTGCCACTGAGAACAGAGACCAGGAGCACGTGTGCATCCCTCCTGGGCTCCATTCTCGGCAGAGGCCTTGAGGAAATGGAGGCCCAGAGGGAGAAAACATCTTTGCAGTTCTTGGCAGCAAAGGCTTTTTGCAAAGATGGCAAAAGGTTTTGCAAACAGAGGGAAAGCTTCAGTACTTCAGGCCTTCTCTCCATTTGCAAAGCTTTTTGCCACAGATAGAATAGAACAGAATAAAATCGAGCTGGAAGGGACCTTAGAGGTTTTCTAGTCCAGCCCCCTGCCTGAGCAGGAGAACCTATATCGTCTCAGACAAGTGGATATCCAGTCTCTTCTTTAAAATCTCTAGTGATGGAGTGCCCATGATTTCTGGGGGTAAGCTGTTCCACTGGTTGATTGTCCTCATTGTCAGAAATTTCTCCTTAGTTCCAGGCTGCTTCTCTCTTTGGTCAGTTTCCAACTGTTGTTTCTCATCCTTCCATCTGGTGCTTTGGTGAACAACCTGCCCCCCTCTGCCTTGTGGCAGCCCCTCAGATACTGGAACACTGCTATCATGTCTCCCCTATTTCTTCTTTTCTTTAGACTAGCCAGAACCAAATCTCGTAGCCGTTCTTCGTATGTTTTAGTCTTCAGGCCCTGATCATCTTAGTTGCTCTTTGAATTTTTTCCAAACTCTCAACATCTTTTTTGTGGTATGATGACCAAAATTGGCTACAGTATTCTAGGTGTGGTTTTACTAGGGTTTCATAAAGCGGTAATAGTACTTCTTGTGATCTTGATTCTATTCTTCTGTTTATATAACCAAGGATTTTGTTAGCTGTTTTGGTTGCTGCTGCACACTGCTGGCTCATAGTCAAGTTATCGTCCACTAGGACAGGACTTTTCAACCGGTGGTACGCGTATCACTTGTAGTACTTTGCCACATGGCAGGTGGTACGTGATTGCTAGCCAAGTGTAGCAGGGGAGGGGAATGAGCCGAAGTGAGCCAAGCCTGAGGGAGAGGCAGCTGCAGCTGCAGGACTATCTGGGCTTGGCAGAAGCCCCAGGAACTTGGCTCCAGCTGATTGATGCTTCCGGAAGCAGCTCGGAGCTGGAGGTGAACTGAAGAAAAGGGGGGGAAGAGAGGAGAGGCTATAAAAGAACGTGGTTTGGGTGGGGGAAGGGGAAAAAGACAACATAAAAGGTTTAATCCCTTTAAACAAATGTAATTAGTTTTACCCCCTTTAATTGAATCTATCTGTGGCTTTTAGAAAGTTTTCTTTGAAGGTAAACTGGCTTAATGTAAAGCTAAAGCTTTTCACAATTGTGGGAGCCTTTCAGTCTAGAATTGCAACATTGTGACACGTGACACGCCTGAGACAGCATAAAGAGAAAAAAAACGGAATTTGTGTTTCTTTATTTTCTTGCTTTGCACTTGATTCCTGTGTCTTTAAGCGTACAGGGAAGAGATTGGGGGGGGGGTGCATTCTTACCACACTGTGGAAGAGCTCAGACAGGCAAACCAGCTAGCTCAGGAGTCTACAAACTTAGCAATTTTAAGACCTGTGGACTTCAACTTCCAGAATTCCTCAACCAGCCATGAGGGCTGAGGAATTCTGGGAATTGAAGTCCACAAGTCTTCAAAGTGCCAAGTTTGAAGACCCCTGAACTAACTGGTAGTGGTGCATATTAATAAACATGGATAAATTCATCATACATTTGTCAGTGCAAAGGGAAAGTGATTCAGCAAAGGAACAGCCACCGAAGAAATTAAAACTGGTACTTTTTTCTTTTTTTCTACAGTTTGTAATATTTTATTAGATTATAGAATAAAATACAAAAATACAAAAGCAAATAGTAGGACACAGTGGGGAGGAAAAAGGGGGGGGAAGTGAGGGGAAGAAGGGAAAAAGAACAGACTTCCTCTGTTGCAGTAGAAGGAAGCATTAACATTGAACCTCAACTTTTTACTTTTCCATAATATCATAAACTAGCCATTTCTATAACAACAAATGAATCTAATCAGTAAAACCCAAAATCCCCCTCTTTTTTTTTAGTCATCAAGTTTTTGACACCTTGCTAAGCACTGGTAGTACTCAAATATTGTCATGTCCTAAAGTGGTACAATCTGTGAAAAAGTTGAAAAGCCCTGCACTAGGACTCCAAGGTCCCTCTCACAGTTACTGTTTTTGAGCCAGGTCTCGCCCAATCTGTATTTGTGCCTTTGGTTTTTCCTGCCTAAATGTAAGACTTTGCTTTTCTACATATTGAAACTCATTTTGTTGGATAGGGCCCATTGTTCAAGTTGGTCAAGATCTTTTTGGATCCTGAGTTTGTCTTCTGGGGTGTTGGCTACTCCTGCTCATTTGATGTCATCTGCAAATTTGATGAGTTCCCCTTCTATTCTCTCATCTAAGTCATTAATGAAGATATTGAAGAGCCTAAGATCCACTTCTCTCCATGTGGATGTAGTGCCATTGAGGACTACTTGTTGAGTATGGTTTGTTAGCCAGTTACAGATCCATCTGGTAGTGATGTTGTCTGTCCCACCTTTTCTTAGTTTACTAGGGAGTAGGTTGTGGTCTACCTTGTCAAATGCCTTACTGAAGTCCAAGTATACTATGTCCACTGAGTTTCACTGGTCTACTAGTTTAGTCACTTTTTTGAAGAATGAGATGATATTGGTTTGGCATGATCTATTTTTGACAAACCCATGCTGGTTACTAGTTATGACTTTGTTTACTTCTAGTTGTTCACAGATCTGTTTTTTGATAATGTTTTCTAGGATTTTCCCAGGTATTAATGTTAAACTGATTGGTCTGTAGTTTCCTGGGTCCATTTTTTCTTTCTTTCTTGAAGATGGGGACCACATCAGCCCTTTTCCAATCCTCTGGTACTTCCCCGGTGCTCCAGGATTTATGGAGGATGTGATGCAATGGTTCTGAGATAACCTCTGCCAGCTCTTTCAGAACTCTGGGATGTAGCCTGTCAGGTCCCAGTGATTTATATTCATTAAGGTTGAATAGGTGCTCCCTTACCATTTTCTTGCTTGTTTTAATTTTTGTTTCTGGTATGTCTTTTGCAGTGTTTTTTTTTTTGTTTTTGTGTTGGGCTGTAGTATCTTTTTGTGTGAAGACTGACACACTGTTGCCTGTAATTTCTTTGCTATCTTCTCCCTTTAGTGGGCCTACAGTTTCCTTGATTTTTTCTTGTTGTTAATATGTTGGAAGAAGCTTTTTTATTGTCCTTGATTTCTGTTGCTAGCCTTTGTTCATTCTGAGCCTTTGCTTTCCTGACTTCGTCTTTGCATGCTCTGGCTGTCTGCTGGTAATCAGCTTCTTGGATTTCTTGTTTTTCTTTCTCAGTGGTATTGTGCTGGCCTGGACTTTTGTGATCACATTTTTCAGGGTTTCCCATGCTTCCTGGGTTGTTTTCCCCTTTAGGATTTTCATCCATGGGATTTTTTCTAGGTTCTCTCTTAGTTTGTTAAAGTTGGCTGTTTTGAAGTTTGGGACCTTGGTTGGATTGATTCCTATTGCTGGTGTTTGCATTATATTAAATTCTACTATGACGTGGTCACTTTTGGCCAGGGTTCCGGTAATTTCGATTCCCTCTATCATTTCTTCTCTGTTTGTAAGGATTAAGTCCAGTGTAGCTTTATGTCTAGTTCCCTCCTCCACCTTTTGAGTGACAAAGTTGTCAGGTTGGTTAAGAATATGTTTGATCTCCCACTCACTGCAGAGTTTGTCTCCCAGTTGATATCTGGGTAGTTGAAGTCTCCGATTGCTACTGTGGTGTGCTTCCTGCAGGCATTTGTTAGTTGATTGGCAAAGAGCTCATCTATTTCATCTGGTTGGTTGGGTGTTCTGTAATAAACATCTATGGCAATGTCACTTTTGTTTTCTTTTATATTGACCCATATACTTTCTGGAGAGATTTTGTCTTGAGTCATGTGCATTTCTGCAGATATGTAGTGCAACTCCCGCTCCTCTTTTTATAGCCTCTGTTTTCAGAGAACAAAGGTCTAAAGTACCGTGAGATCTCGTGCTACTGATCTCACGTGATCTTGTGTTACTTTAGGCCTCCATTCTCTGCCAATGCACCAAAGGCCTGAAGCATCAAAGCAGGCCAAGAAATTGAAGGCTTGCTAGGTCTTCGCAAGGTGAGTATTCACAGCCCAGTGCCTGTGCAGACCCAGTGTGTGTGTGTGGGGGGGGGAGAAATAGGCAGGGCAAATGTTGCAGCACTTGTGTGGTTGTTCATAAAGGTGAACCACTGCCGTGGTGCTGCAACATTCATAACTTCGGGACTGTGTCATAAGTACTTGGGGGGGGGCTATGTCCTAACTTTGAACGGTCGCCAGTGAACTGTCATAACTTGAGGATTACCTGTATTATAAATGTTTGAGAAAAATGTAAGATTTGTTTAAAATGTTTTGTTGCCATGGCTTGAAACTTCAACTCTGTAACATTTTATTTTTAAAAAATATAATCCAAAATATAATCTACAGATGGAAAGCCTGTTGTCTTTTTGCAACATGGCATTTTTGGAGAAGCCAGTCACTGGGTGGAGAACATGGCCAACAACAGTCTTGGTTTTATACTTGCGGATGAAAACTGTGATGTTTGGCTGGGAAACAGCAGAGGAACAAGCTGGTCTCAAAGGCACCGGAGTTTCTCAGTGGATCAAGAGGATTTTTGGAATTTCAGGTAGTTTGAGTCACAGTTTGAAACTCTATTCCCATACTGAGCTATATTAGTAACATGTTGCTAATGTATGGTTTTCAGGGTTAATGCTAAGGAGCTTGGTTTTTAAATTATATATCTGTGCATGCGGTGCGCAAGCATGTGTGCATGTGCAGCTCTATTTAGGCAAGCAACAGGCATGCACTCCTACCAATAGTGCAAATGGAGCACATGCCTGCTCTCACCAAACTACTTTTGCAGTCTTGTTCTGAAAGGTTCAAGACACAGAAGTGGGCTGCAGCCTGGGGGTTGGGAACCCTGGGCTAAGAGACAGTCACTGGACCAAAGTCACCCTGCCAGATTTCATGCCTATTGCCTAAGGCAAAAATAAAATTCCCAGTCTCCTGGTTTCTAGCCTGGTACCTTAACCACTAAATCACACTGGCTCCCCAACACAAAGATTAACCAATTCCAGGTGATTGATGGACCCAAAGGGCTTTCCAAGGGAGCTTACAGTTTTTCTCGAGGGTCTGCTGAGCTATTGCAATCCAACTGAGCACAAGTAATAATCCATATTAGAGATTGCATCATGGCAATAAGGCCAGTGAAATGCTCTTTTTTCTTGCTTTTTTTTGCATCTGTTGGTAGCTGCCCAATGACCTGGTGACCTGGTCTTTGCTAGGACTGAAGGATCATCTCCAGGTCCACTGCGAGGAATAGTCTTACTATATGACAGATAAGATAACTCTGGGTTGGACTCTGATTGATCAGTTCCAGGCAAAATCTTGTATGGTTGCCTGAAGGAAGTTTGATCCTGTGACTCACTAAAAGGGAGTCTACTAGCTTGACCACATGCTTGTTAGATCCAGCTCCTTCCTGGATGGTGAGGATGTCAACCTCTTTCACTGAAGGGGTGATTCAATCAGCCCTAAAAGAAGTGATGATGGATCCATGTCTCAAGAAGTGATCGCTGAATCCAGTGGTTGCCAGTATTCTCATTTTAAGGAAAGTGATGGAAACCGAGAACTCTGAAGAAAGCACATTGTTTGGGCCATTTTAATTGGATTTTAGGTTGAGATTAAGTATGGAGATGGCATTTGTCATGCTTGTTGATAACCTGAGGCTAATTTGGGTAAGGATTATGCTCCTTATTCTCTCAGTGGCTTTTGACACTATCAATTATGGTATCCTTCTGGACTGGCTTTGAGAGTTAGGGGTGGAAGGCAGATTTTATTGAAATGTTTGGAAACACGGTAAGTGAAATTTGTTTACTTATTTATTAACAATTACAATTTTTACTATTTCATTTCAGTTTCCATGAAATGGCCATGTATGATCTTCCAGCAACAATAAACTTTATTTTGAAGAAAACTAAAAAGAAACAATTGTATTATGTTGGCCATTCTCAAGGCGCTACTATTGGTATGATGAAATTAAAACCCTTTTCTCTTTTTCTCTTTTATTCCCCTCTTTCTCTTTCTCCTTTTCTGTCTCTGTCTATCTCTTGGTAATAATGTAAAAGTTCTTACATAGTATCACAAGAAGCTACATCTACAATCTTATCTGGTAATGTTTAAAAATAGCCTGAAAACAAAATAAATCCTGTTTCTCTCTCTCTCTTAAAGTTACTTAGGACAATGATGGCAGTCTAGAGTTGAAGGAACATGTATACTACTTCACAACTCCACAGGGACCTTCCAAACCTAATTATGAGGGATTTATTCAGATGGTTGATTAGGGTAATCTGTTATTTTCCCAACAGCCTGTTAAGTTAAGTTGTCAAGAAAGATGAATTAAAATGAAAACACAGGGAAAGGGGGTTAACTGAAAGATATTTCCAGGGCCACCATGTGCTTCAATCCCAGTAACCATTATCATGCAGTAAGTCCCTCAACAAATTGTAGCGAAAGAAAGCACAGCCCTTGATTTTTGACTAGAGCTGTATTTCCATTGGAATAATATATTCTGAGAGACTATATCTCAATAACATATTGAGATATGACAATACTGGCTTTCTTCCCTCCCTCCTCCATTTTCTTTCTTCCAGTACTCTCTTCCCTTTATTTTTCTTCATACTTTCTTGGAATTAGACCTTTTTTAATAAGAGGAATGAAACCTACAACTTCCAGAGACCTTTCAGAATGAATCTGAATACAACATGAAATTAGGCCAATGGGTTACTAATAGATTCTACTTAGCTCTAAATAGCCACTTTTTTTCTTGTTTTTTCCTCTTAGGCTTCATAGCATTTTCAGCCATGCCAGAACTATCTCATAAAATCAAAATGTTCCTTGCCTTAGCTCCTGTGATCTATGTTACACATGTCCCAGATCTTCTATTGAGATTGTTGTCCTCTTTTCCTCAACATCCATTCAAGGTATTAATTCATTAATCATTATTTTATGACTGATGGAACTGAAAAAGGAAAGATGACAAAAAAAATATTAAGACATTCCCAAATTGCTGTCACCATGGTTCCAACTGCCACATACCAATAAGAATTAGAGTAGGCACCTATCATTTTTATTATATTATTTTGCACAAAACACAAAGATGAATATGGTATTTAGCCACGCTAGATATAGGCTCATATTTTGTGAACTTTGTATATGCATTCATTCAACTAACAGCACAACAAATCATTAGTCAACCGACACATTTTGATTGTTCTTTGTTGCAGCGTATTGTAAATTTATTCTGTACTGAGTAAAGATACATTTGAAATAGGAAGGGCGCCTTAAATTTACTAAGAATTATAGGGAAGTAGACAAGATGTTTATTTATTTGGTCTAATCTTCCTGTCTATGGAGTTTTATTTACATGCTAGATATAGGCTTATTCAAGATAAGAGTAATTCTGAGCAATGCAAAAAGGCCAGATGTAAACCAGCCCACCTCAAAAACTGGAGTTGTGTAGTCCTTTATGTAAGGCAGGGAGGAAAAGGAAAAGCAACAAAGTTGGAATGTTGTCTCTATATAAATCATATTGATATCTGAAAAAGTGCAGTTGCTCAATTTTTTCTAGTTATGGCTTTCTAACTTTCTTCAATAAACATGATATCTTCTAGGGTATCAGATTTTTTTGATCACCACATTATAAAAAAGATGTTGAAGAAGTGCAGAAAGGAGCATCAAAAATGATTAGGGAACTGAAGTCTACAACATATGAAGAACAGTTGCAGGAATTGAGTTTGTCTAGTCTAGTGAAAGGAAGGAAGGCTGACACTGATGGCAGTGTTCCAATATTTGAGTGGTTGCCACAATGAAGAAGGAGTCAAGCTATTCTCCAAAGCACCAGAAAGCAAGACAAGAAAGAATGGATGGAAACAAATCAAAGAGAAAAGCAGCTTAAAACTAATAAGACATTTCCTAAAATGAGAATAATTAACTAGAGAAATGGCTTGCCTTCAGACGTTGTGGGTGCTCCATCACTGGAGGCTTTTAACAAGAGACTGGACAACCACTTGTCTGGAATGGTATAGGGCATGGGTGTCAAACTTGCCACATCACTTGACATGTCACGACGTATCACAACTTTTTTCACATTGCCGGAGCTGGGTGGGCGCGGCCTCCGCATAACACATCCAGCCCGCGGACCAGCAGTTTGACATCCCTGATATAGGGTCTCCTGCTTGTGCAGGGGGTTGGACTAGAAGACCTCCAAGGTTCCTTCCAACTCTGTTATTCTGTGATCTGGGCAATTCCAATCCTGTTCAAGTGGATGAAGCCTGGAACTTTGGAAATATATGGAGCATCATGGGCAAAATCTGAAACATCCCCAAGTTCTACAGGAGTATAGAGGAAGGAAGGAAGGAAGGAAGGAAGGAAGGAAGGAAGGGAGGGAGGGAGGGAGGGAGGAAGAGAGGGAGGGTTGGAAATCTTTCTTCCAGGATGAAGAAAAAAACTGAGAAAAAGCTGATTTCATGCTTCATGAAGGGCTAGAATTCAAGTCTGTTACTCCCAGTCCAGGACCTTTAACTGCTGCACTGACCTAGCTCTTGTTTGCAATTACATGTTGTAATATATAGTCAGTGAAATTTTTGCATAAGTTAAATATTGCTGGCTGAAAACTCAGTAGGAACCAGATGAGCTTAGCATGCCTTACATATCATCATCATCATCTATGGTTAATTTACTTCTTATTTTTACAGCAAATATTAGGCAACAAAGATTTTATGTTTACTCACAAGCCTATGAAATACTTCATGAAGAACTTATGCACAATTGAATTTATGCATCAATTATGTTCACATCTCATTTTCTTACCTGGTACTTATAATGCAACAAATCTAAACATGGTAAGTAAGTCTTCCTATGAAATATATTTCTCTGAATGTGGTATTGGGTTGTGTTTCTCTAAATTTTACAAAGGTTTCATCATCAAGGCAAAAAGTAAGATTTCAAAGAATGGAATCCTTTGCTTCCCCCCACTCACCCCCTTTTCAAATGCTACACCTTTTTTAAAAAATTGAGAATATTTTAGGAAAAAGGCAACAGAAATAATTTGTGTAGGCCCCACAAAGGAGCCCATCCATCCATGGATGTATATTCACATTAATCAGATGGCTCATAGATTTCATTCTATCAGTAAAGCTGGCCTATAGAATATAATCCCCAAAGTAACTTTAACATTTCAGTATTTCGGCTACAATGTACAATTTGGGTACAATGAAAAGAAAGACGGGAAGCTCAGAATAGCCCATTCTGAAACGTCTCAATCTGGCTCAGTCCTTCATTCCTTAAAGGCTACTTAATTTCCAATAGGACTAACTTTCCCAATTTTTGACATTACTAGGGTATGGTGCTATTTTAGTTAACTAGCCCAGCTTTTGAACTGGTAGCTGAAATGGCTGAGAAGTGAGGTGTTTTAGTTAAAAAAACACTACAGTTTATAGCAGCCAGGATATAGCATTGTACTAAGAGCTCAAATCTATGAAAAATAATAGTGAATAACTGTTGTTCTGCTTTTTTCTGACTTTACTGGAGAAGGAACCATGAAGACAATATAGATCAAGAGTATGCTAACAATTTAAATCCTTCCTCCTCCACCCACCCCCAGTTACACATTCATGAGAGTGATCTAACCCCATGAATCATAAAGATAAAATAAGAATACTTAATAATGAAGTCTTTTGTGAATGATAAGCCAAATTAAGATAATGTACATTGGACTGGAAACATAATATTGAATTGTACTGTGCATTTTATAAATATTTCCCTACTCATGCATTCAGCCAGGAAATGGTCATTTTATGAAGCAATCAGCAAAGTTCATGATGTGTCTAATATGTCTTTTAGCAGAGTTGTAAATAAAATCTTTCTGGCAAATGAATACAGCCGACAAAATTCTAGAATGCTATATTCTTGATTTATTCATGTGCAACAACATTCAAACATTTCTGACCCCTGAAAAGACACAAACAAATGTGATTAATTTCAAAGCTGAAACTATTTCAGCCAAGATCTTAGCATTCCAGGTAAGGTGGATCATAACCCGAAACCGTACCTAGCTTATGGGGGTTGATACACTTTCTTATTTTAAACACCAGAGCCGGTGGGCAATCTGGAGGAGTTTCATTGTTGGGTGTGAGACAATGAGATTTATGCAAGTGTAAAGTGAGCTGTGTTTTTATGGCACAGTCACACAATATCACACTTACTGACAGAGTTCTCAGTACAAATTGCCATCATAACCCAAGGATTACATAAGGTGATGACAAAACCTATTACTCTGCTAAAGGTAGGATGTTATATCTTCTTTGAAAAATGAGCAATGCAAGTAAATATTTCCTTTCACCAGTTGTCTGATTTCTTAAAAAAAAAAAATCCACTGACTTGTCAAATCTCTACAGAGCCGAATTGATGTATATGCAGCTCACTATCCAGATAGAACATCAGTTAAAACCGTCTTACACTGGAAACAGGTATAATGTCTTTAATAACTTTGGTTAAATTGTATGTGATTTTAACCATCAAGGTCCCCTGAGATATAACATTGGCTCTGATGTTGATAATTTCCAGGATTGTCTAGGCTGCCTGTCCCAACTTTGCATTTTTCTGGATGTACTAATCTACAAATATTATTCAAAGTTTTATGAGATTTATGGTCCAATGCCGTAGAAGAGCACCAGAGTTTGAAAGGTTATCATATTAAGGAATGTTATGTCTGCATTATTCACTTAAATTTTATGTTTGTCCTATAAGTGGTCTTCAGCTAGAAGTATTTAAAATATAGATCTATTTATCAAGACCAAGGCTGCAAGCTGTAGTTCTATTTATCAAGGTCAATATTTTTTTTCCTTACAAGTGCTAAACACCTTCTCTTGATTTCAATAAATATTTTTATTGTTTTACCTAAAGCACATTTCCCTTTTCCTCTGAAGTTTCTTAGATCACAAATGAGAAATAACAATTCTTTAGATCCCAGTCCCAATATTAAAATATATATCATTGTATTTCTGTATTTCTTCCTTTTTCCTGTTTAGTTCTTGTTCTTTGGATTTACTATAATCATAATCATAGATATGGGGATATACTGTATATAGTATCCAATGCTTTCTCTGATGCTTTTGATAGATACTGGATACAGAAATGTTCCGCTATTTTGATTATGGGAACAAAAATCAGATGATATATAAACAGGTAAGTAGGAAAGCTTTTGGAAAATAATTACAATGGTTTAAAATAATTAGAATATTATATCAAGAGCCTGTATTATAATAGACTTGGGTAAAAAAATACCCCAAATATGGTAATTAAAAACCAACACCATGGGTATAGTTTTTAACTTTGACATGGCTATACCCATTTTTTTTAAAAAAGATTCTTTGATTATGTAAAGGTACTTTGTTTATATAAAGGTGATTTGCTTAGATAAAGGTATTTTGATTTATGACTTTGATTTATATTTGCCTTCTTAGGGAATATTTTCACTGTGTCTATTGCTATTATTGCTCTTTTCTATTAAAAGGAATGCACACATACAGCTATGCATGAACACAACCAGCTATGATACTAGAATGGAATGGAATGGAGTGGAGTGGAGTGGAGTGGAGTGGAGTGGAGTGGAGTGGAGTGAAGTGGAGTGAAATGGAATGGAACGGAACAGAACAGAATAGAATAGCAGAGCTGTAAGAGACCTTAGAGGTCTTCTAGTCCAACTCTCTACTCAGGCAGGAAACCCTATACCATAGGCTGTTGGTTTGATCTCCGAGCTTGGCAATTTGGCTGCAAATGTTTCATCTCCATTTTGGGAACATCTTTAGTGCGCTTTGAAGATGTCCCCCCAAGTGGAGACAAAATGTTTGCAGCCAAATTGCCAAGCTCAGAGATCAAATCAACAGCCCAACTACCAACTCGAGCTACTAATATTCAAACACATCTCAACCCTATACCATTTCAGACAAATAGTTGTCCAATCTCTTCTTAAAAACATCCAGTGTTGTAATATTCACAACTTCTGGAGGCAAGTTGTTCCACTGGTTAATTGTTCTGACTATCAGGAAGTTTCTCCTTAGTTCTAGGTTGGTTCTCTCCTTGATTAGTTTCCATCCATTGCTTCTTGTCCTACCCTCAGGTGCTTTGGAGAATAGCTTGACTCCCTCTTCTTTGTGGCAGCCCCTGAGATACTGGAAGACTGCTTTCATGTCACCCTAGTCCTTCTCTTCATTAAACTAGATATATCCAATTCCAACAATGTTTTACTCTCCAGCCCCCTAATCATATTTGTTGCTCTTCTCTGCACTCTTTGTAGAATCTCAACATCTTTTTTACATTACGGTGACCAAAACTGGATGCAGTATTCCAAG
The DNA here is from genome assembly GCF_001527695.2 of Protobothrops mucrosquamatus. Classification (NCBI taxonomy): domain Eukaryota; kingdom Metazoa; phylum Chordata; class Lepidosauria; order Squamata; family Viperidae; genus Protobothrops; species Protobothrops mucrosquamatus. The sequence continues at coordinate 386,489 of NW_015386360.1, read as the reverse complement.
TATGGCCTTACCAAGGCATTATAAAATGGTATTAACACTTCACGTGATCTTGATTCTACCCCTCTGTTAATGCAGCCTAGAACTTTGTTGGTTTTTTGGCAGCACGCTGCTGGCTCATATTTAACTGATTATCTACTAGGACTAAGATTCCTCTCACAGTCACTACCAGGGCTTTTTTTCTCATAGAACGCCCAGAATGGAGTTCTGGCACCTTTTTTGGATGGAACCTTGTAGGGTAGGCAAGGTGGGTTGTATGATGTGTGTGAGTTCCGGCACCTTTTTTTTTTTTTTTTTTTTAGAAAAAAAGCACTGGTTACTACTATTGAATGAGGTACCACCTCTACTGTACCTGTGCCTTTGGTTTTTCTTGCCTATATATAGAATCTTACTTTTTCGCCATTAAATTTCATTTTGTTAGATAGCGCTCAATGTTCAAAAAAACATAGTTTTTAAAGAAGGAGATACTATGAATTCCTCCATTGGACATGAAAGATAACAATGACAAACAATGGAAATAACAATGAAAGAGTAAATAAAAATAATCTTTTCAGTCTCATCTTCTTTCTCTTGTCTCCTCTCATCCCCATCATAGCATTTAAATGACAATTAACATCCGATCCATATGAAAAATGTAACTATTTCCAGAAGTCTGTGATTGTGACTCAATATCAACACTGCATTACAATTATCAATATTATGATTTTACTTTCTAGAGAGTTCCTCCTTCATATCAAATAAAAGACATGGTGGTACCAATTGCAGTGTGGTCTGGGGGACAGGACACAATTGCAGACCCAGAAGATATAGAGCTCTTACTTTCTCATATTGTTAACTTGGTTTATCATCGCTCTTGGTCAGACTGGACCCACTTGGATTTTATCTGGGGACTCAATGCTCGTGAACGCTTGTTCTTCAAAATAATTCAGTTGATAAAGATGTCTATGTAAATCAATGGTTTGCTGTATATTTACATATGTATCTGCAAATACAAATTTGGATTAATAAAGAAGGTGCATTCTCTGTTATAGCAATTGCTTTTTGGTAATATCATTTTTCACTCCCCTTACCCAGATTTATTCAACCCCCAACTTGACTGGGCTTAAAAGAACCTTGCACACTTGGCTTGTATTTCTTTTGGTCAGAATGATTATTACTTTTGGATATTTAAAGTTTCCTGTCGGTACTCCCATCTCTATTTTATCAATACAGGTAGTCCTCGACTTATGATCACAGCTGAGCCCCAAAATTTCTGTTGCTGAGCAAAAACGTTGCTAAATTAGTTTTGCCCCATTTTACGACCTTTCTTGCCACATGTGTTAAGTGAATAACTGCAGTTGTTAAGTTGGTAGCATGCTTGCTAAGTAAATCTGGCTTCCTCATTGACTTTGCTGGTCAGAAAGTCACAAAAGGTGATCACTTGACCCTGGGACATTGCAACCATCATAAATATGAACCAATTGCCAAGGATCTGAATTTTGATCATGTGACCATGAGGATGCTGCCACAGTCATGTAAAACACAATAATAAGTCACTGTTTCAGTGCCATTGTAATTTTGGTCCCTAAACGAATTATTGTAAGTCAAAGACTACCTGTATTTTTAACTATGCACTACCTAGAATTGTTTTAGAGTGGACAGCCTTATTACATTTAATTAATTAATTCAAACATATGACTACAGAGATCCCATCAAGACTCATTGTTCTGCAAAGAGAGTAAAGCAAGCATTTGTCTTCTACCCAACAGTTGGCATTCGATAAAGAAATGGTTGGATGTTCTGCTGAGTGGCAAACATAAGTACACCACTTATTGTGATAATAAACAATAATTAGGGACTTGAACAGTCAGACAGGTAGAAATATGGGGATACCTATAATGATTTAAAATAGGGGTCCCCAACCCTTGGGTCACAGCCCGTTACTGGGCTTTGAGCCATTTGGAAGCAGGCCGTGGAAGCGGCGGGGGAACACACATGTATGCATCTCCACTTGGGCAAGCAGTGGGCAAACACACATGCACCACTCCACTTGTGCGAGTGGCAGGCGTGCATGCTTGCCAACCACTAGTGTGAAACTAATCCTCTCTCCTCCCCCCAGCCAGTCTGCAAAGCTGGAAAGGTTGGGGAACTCTGTTTTAAAATATTAAGCAATATATTTTTAAATTTTAGGGCTATTATTAAACAATAGGAAGCAGGGTTACAAGTGAAAGCATGTGCCTTTGTTGTAAATCAAATCTATTTCTAGCATAATGCCATGAGTTTTTGTCATGTGGAAAGTAGGACTCCTACATTTCCCCTTCCCATTTTGAAAATTGTTCCATTAGATCTTTAGACTTTGTCAAATTTCATCTTCTCCTACTTCCTCTCTCATCACCCAAATCATTATTGGAAAATAACCTTTCCTTCGAGTGTTAATTATTCTGTTATTATGCGATAATTGCAAAGTATGTTTCGAGACAAGGAATCCATGATATTAAATAGAGCTTATCTTATCACAATCTTCTGGCAGAATTCAATCACTTTAAAATAACTGTTCTGAAGACTGGGTGCCTACTATTATTTTGTATAGTGTATACAAATATATAAACTATACAAAATAAATATATTCATTATTGAAATTAACTAATTATCTTCCTACCTGATATTGTCATGGTGCTTTTATTGCTATTTTATTCTTAGCCATAGTTTGAAAAGGTAAAACGGAGTTGTTGAAAGGTTTCATTAACATATTTGAATGATTTTTTTTTATTTCATGAGGGACGGAGATCATATAGATACATATATTAAATATATAAGATCATTTGGCAGGTAGCTTATAAAGTGGTCATTATTATTCCTTTAATTAACAAATGCCATTTTGTGTTGGAGGGTACAACCTAGAGACTGCTGAAATTTGAAATGTGAAGAGGCATTGTATTTTTGTTTTATTTATAAAGCAAACATTAAAAATTATAATACAGTATATATGAGTAAGCCAGAAAAAGACTAATACCGCATTTGGGAATTGGGCACAAAGAAATTGCTTGGTTAAATTTTTTAAGGAAAGATATCCTTGGGTTGATATTCTAAAATGTATTTCGATTAATTTTTGGGTTTGGCTTTAGGAAAGACCATTTACACATTTGCAAACGTTATTTCAGTCCCTGTTAATTCTCATTCATTATTTAGATATATTTCTTTGTTTGAGCTAAGGGGGAAATTGTTTCTGTACTGGCATTCAGTTCCCCTGGAGCTATTTCTTTCGGTTCTGAGAGATAGTATATGCCCAGAGGGAGGTGGGTTTTTTAAAAAATTAAATCCTATTGTATTTTATCAGGAATGTTTAGAAATAAGATTTATAATTTTAGTGGAAAATGTGTTTCAGCTTACTTATATTGAAAAGTCTATGTATGCATACTGTTGCATTAACATCACTGGAAGAATTCATATTTTAATGGAAGAACCCCAGAATTTCAATTTTAGATTATAACCATAACATGCAGAAATAATGACCTCATCAACTGCTCTTAAGCTTTCTTAAGTTGGGAAATAATTTTAAAACTCTCTTATATAAGACCCAAACAAAATCCTCATTCTCACATTTTAGTTCAAATGGCTAACAGTCATGCCATTTTCTTAGAAGAAATAGGAATTTATGCAATTACAGTGGTAACATTTTGTTTGCGCTTATATAACCATTGTCCCAATGTTCTGTACTATGTTTAGCAAATGATAATGCCACGCTTTTTGTGAGTGGTTTGACAATGTCACTTCCTCTACTGGATATTTTGATAGGGGTCAACCCTACGTGTGTAAAAGCACAAGAAAAAAGTAACAGTGTCCAAATGTCCCACAAGAAGCAGAATCACTCAAATGTATGATGTGTCCCCATGCTTTGGAGCCTTCAGTCTTCCCCCCTCTCTAAATCAACTGTATCCTCAACATGAAAGCTTTACCCATGTCTGCACTAGCTAAAAAACAATGGCAACTCTATTTGCTACTTCTTCTCTCACAAGCTAGGAGAAGGGACTTTGTTCTGTGGGCACAGCCTCCCAATATTCCTGGTTATTTCCCTTTAGCCCCTAGAAAATTCTACCTGAAGACCATCTATTGTATCCAATGCTTAAGATCTCTGAATTTAGAAATATCAGTTGCTAGAGGTCTTCATCTCTTTTGAAGGAACTGACTATCCTGTCTCAGGCTAATGACACACAAATACCTGAAGGGCTTGCAAACAAAAGTATCTGCAGTATAGAGATAAGTTTTCCCCCAAAACTCAGGACATTTGGTTTACAAGAGTTTGTGAGAAGTTTTATATCAAAATATATTTTATTCTTTATACTGTTTCCATCTTCCCTTAAAATATTAACAGGATCCTCAATAGTCTGAGAATCAGTGTCTCCACTAGATAACTGACAGTCAAACAAACTAAATTAATCAAATAAAAATAGCAAATGGGAAAATCTTTCTCAAACTTCCTCAAACCCCCAAATAAGTTACTCAGATCTAACACACATATCAAAATATAAGATCTGCAAACACAGAGTTAATTAAATTAGATCTTCAAGTGGAAGTGCATGTTCACAATAATAAACATACCTACACACACACACACACACACACACACAACCACACACGTCTCTCAAGTGTCACGCTAGAATCAGTGCTTAGACCCGTGGTGGCGAACCTATGGCACGCGTGCCACAGGTGGCACACAGAGCCCTGTCTGTGGGCATGCGCACCGTCGCCCCAGTCCTAGGCCTTCAGCTGGGTTTTATAAAACATTTTCGCTTTAGGCCTCCACCGCAGTGTGCAAAAAAAAAAAAAAAAGGTTCAATCAATCAATTTCAACTTCTCGCAGGGAAAAAAAATCTCGCAAAGTTGGAATTGATTGAATTTTTTAGTCCCACCCAGTCTGCTATTACCACCAAAGCCATGCCCACCCAATGGGCCACACCCACCTGGCATCCGACAATACATAAGTGGGTTTTGGGTTGCAGTTTGGGCACTTGGTCTCTAAAAGGTTCGCCATCACTGGCTTAGACACTTCACCCCGAACAAGCTCCCCCTATAAATATCTGCTGCTGTACCCCATTTCTCTGCAGCCTGCCTATAATTGCAAACTATTTTGCTTTTAGAAATAAATACTTCTTCTTTCCTCATAGCCTCGGCTAGAGATGGAACCCCAAATTATTCTTCTGACAAGTTCCAAATCAAAGAGGCACATAGGACAATAGTTATGTAGAGCCTGTGAGCCAGACTTGTAGAGCCAGACAAATTAGAGGGATACTTACACCACTAAGCTGTTTCCAAAGACCAAATAGCACTATGTTTAGCACACTTCAGGGCTCTCCCCATGGCAGTTTTCAAGGACTGATACAAAGAAAAAAATCACCATAAGCTGAAACTGTGCCTTTGTGGACAAGCAGCTGTTGACACTACAGTCTATTTCCTGTGATACTGAACCCTCTATAACAGGGGTCTCCAACCTGTGGGCCGTGGCCTGATAGTGGGCCGTTGTCTGCTGGCCACGGGACAGGCTGGCCAGCTCACACACATGTTTTTCGCCGAGCCCTGAAGGCCCATCTATTCCGTGCGGCCGGCCTGGCATAGTTTGAGTATGTTTTAGTGGGGGTTTTTATATGGGTGTGTTTTTAGAACAGGCCCATTATTTAATTTGATTTTAGAACTGCCTATATTTATCATGGTTTTTATTATCGCCTGTTCACCGCCCTGAGTCCCGTAAGGGAGATAGGGCGGTATATAAATTCAATAAATAAATAAATAAATGTGTGCGCACACACACCCCACTTGCATTAGTGCCCCAGGACGCTTTGCCATGGGGGGTAAAAACAGGCCACCACCATGCCTTAAGTTGCAAAAATGGGATGCTGCTGTGCTACAGGGTGCAAAAATGGGACGTCGCCATACCGCAGGGTGCAAAAACTGGCACCACCGTGCCAAGGGGCACAGAAATGGGGCGCTATGCTGCGCAAGAATGGGGCAGGGCTAGCGAGTATCACGCAAGTGCTAGCCCCACCCTATTTGCATCACGCATGTCTCATGGTCCCATGCGCATGCATGCAAAATGCTTCCCCCTCCCTTTTCCTCTGGTCCGCCAACCGAGAAAAGCTGGTGACTTCTGCTCTATAAGGATTCAAGGACCTACCTTATAATTCCTTACCTGGTAAAAAAATCTGAGAAATTCTAAATTTTTTTTATGTTCAGTCAGATCAATATGATTCAGTCTCAGTAAATGTAGCTAAGTTTTGTTATGTTGTTTGTAAAATTAGGCCATATATTGATTATCCCCTGGCGAACTCAGCACCAATTATAATATTTTATTTTACCTTGTTTTGGTTTTAATATGCTTTTATTTTTAATGTGTTTTGGTCTGTGACTGTAACAAAAATATCTATTCATAATATTTAGTATCCATTAGAGCTCTTATATTTCTTGTTTATTTCTCTTCATATAGAAATATTCAAAATCTTTTCTCTGTTTCTAGAATTTTTCCACTATCTATCTATCTGGCTGCCTCCCCATTGCCCCCATCAACTCTTTATGTAATAGTCATGTTTTTTTAATGTTAATATGATTGACTGTATCCTTAATTTTTAAAGATAAATATTATTATTAAAATGTATATTTTAATAACTAATAAGATTTCTACGGTTCTTAATAATTTTGTTTGTAAGGCCCTTTGTATTCTAAGGCAAGAGGCAAAAACCTACTGTTGGATGTAAAGTCTTCATCCTGGTTCATCCAAGCTGGGGATAAATAAATAACATGGCGACTGCTTTGGGAAGAAGGTTACAGTTTATTGAAGAGGCAGAATGGTGGTTCTTGCAGGAAAGACCATAGGAAAGAAGGGCCTGAGCCCTGTAGGTTTTTATCCCCTCTCTAGCCTTTTGTTTGGAATAGTTTCCTGTTCCTGTGGCATGAACTTTGAACTGAATCTGAGTGTGTTTTTCTAGGCCTTGGTATCTGTGGTTTAATCCTATTATCATATCCTGCTTCCCTGGTGATGGGGCTAATGACTCCTAGAGTTTGAGTGGGGTATGCAAATTTTAGGTCTCTTTGTCTTCTTGAGTTTTCTGGCTCCAACTTTCTGATGGTTACATTTACATTTGTATAGGGCTGGCTCCTGTTTGGGATAGAAAGATTTGGGGGCAGGATTGGCTTCTGCTTTTAAAAATCCTTTTTGAGGAAATATATTTTTCTGCCTTTTTAATATTTCCTTCTCTGGGGCTCTGACTTCCCTCACTACATTAAATAAACATGATATTCTCTTCATATATGATTTATAAAATCACCCAGCCAGTTTTCATGCCTAAGTGACCAGCACTCACAGTCTCCTGGTTTCTAGCCTGGTTCCTTAACTATTTTATCTTTTGTATTTGTTTTAGGAATCAACCATTTCTTTAAGACTGCAGCTTATGAATTATTTATTGGTTAGGAAAGTGTTGATAGAGCCAATTTGTTTATCTGAATGCAATAAGGTTGACCTTAATTGCCTCAAGCCAATTTGTTTTTCTGAGTGCAACAAAGTTGACCTTAATTGCACTCAGAAGAACAAATTGTCTCTATCAAGTCTTTCCATACCTAACAAATAAACAACAAGAGGTTGGTCTCATCTCATCTCATCTCATTCATAACCTGCACAGAAGTTCTGTGTACAAGGGATTCCATTTGTGGGAAAGAGCTTGTTTCTTAGTTGTGTTGACTGATATTTTCTGAAATTTCTCTCAGCTGCTATGTATTTTATATTTTTGTATATATTTTTATCCTTTTTAATTTTGTAAGCCTTCCAGGGTCACGTATGTGAGATTGGTAGCCATATTTTGCAAAGACAAAAATATCCAAAGAGCAAATCATTCCATTTACAGTTTAACCACTTCATAGTTTCTGTCATTCCTCCATCTGAGCCTGAATTGGAGGAGGAAATGGAGCTGGACCAGGACCCTATCGAGGCCCAGGGAGAGGTATCTGTGGCTTTGGAGGACTGTGAGGAAGAACAGGCTGAGGCAGGCCAGGGTCCTTCAGGTTTGGAGCAGGGAGACGGAGTTAAGGTGAGGAGCAAGGCCCACCCCCACCTGATCCTAGAGTTAGGAGAGTGGAGAGGAGGAGAGAACAATGCAGGCAGGCTCACTAACTCAGGAGGAGAGCATCCCGCCCCACCCCAAAAGGCATACCTGGGGATTGAGATATAAGGAGCCGCTGTGGGGTGGGGACTTCGTCGCGAACAAATGTTGAATCTTGGGAAAATTGTGTATTGTTGCTCTTGTTCTGTGCCTTTGTTGGAAAACCTGGACACCTTGACAACCAGACCAGCTGACCACGTGGATTTCCTGAATTACGACCTCAGACTGCATTTTGACTTTTCTCTTTGCAAACTGTGCTGGCAAGCTGAGATTCAAGCAGACTCATTAAGTTGATGTTTTGTTTGGTTTGTTATCTTTATGGCCTTGAGGATGTTCATATACTAATCAGCCTGTATTGAAACTGCCTTCAGCCAGAGTATTCGGATTGGAGGCTTGCCAGCAAATGTGGGAGCATTTGGAGGAAATTTGCAACCATTAAAGAACTGTTTACATTGCCAGCTGTCTGCATTGCCTTTGTGCTGTGCCCTGGGTCATCACAGTTTCTGAATCTTTATGGTAATGTAATAAAATGAACAATTATTAGAATAATGATTTGTCTGCATAATTAGAATAATGATTTGTCTGCATAACTGCTAGAATAATGATGTAATGCATAATCACTGAGAAAATTCACTGGGAAAGTTCTGTGTCAGTAATATGTGGCTAACCAAATGTGCATTGCACATGGATACTTTGTATGTAGCAAAACCTTCCATTGTATGCCCGTAAGAAACGATCCAAATGTATTACAGTGTATTACCATGTGTAGTCCCTTTGTTCCTGAAAGAAGGATAGTATAAAAACTGAAGTCTAATCCCGCCCTCCTTGTTCAGAATTGCCTATCTCTATATGCCTCTGAACCTGCGCAAATAAACCTCTCTGCTAAACCCCTCTGGAATTCGTAAGAGTTCTTTCGTTTTCCACAAGAAATTTGGCACCCCCAGATGGGACTCTTATGAAGATGCCGTTGACCTGCCAGACGGACTGCCCTGGGGGAAACCCCTCTCCTAACGGTGATATCTCCAAGCCGGCTCCGCGGCCTTTGACTATGGGGGGACCTCGACAGGAAGAGAGGGAGCTCACCGCCAACGAAGCATTCCAGTCAAGGATCCACTGAGGGGAGCAGTCAAGTCTTTTAATCCACAGGAGGGTCTGGAACGCCTGCAGGTAAGTATTATAAAAAGGGGTACCTGATCCCATTTGGATCAGAAGAGGGGATTGATCAACCCCTGGAAGACGAGGCATCGTCCTTAAGTCTTCAATAGGTAGGATTGTGTGGGTGGTTAACCATCACATTTCCTGCTGAGTGGCCGTTGGAACTTCCGGGGCTCCAGGTCGATTGTAGTGTTTTAAGGTAGAATGGGAGGAAAAAAGACTAAGGAGGGTGTTGGTCAGACGCCACTCCAGTGTATGTCGGCAAACTTTAAAAAGGGGTTTTCTAGGGATTATGGAAATCCAAGACCAAATCCAGCCATATTAAAAAGATTCTGTGAATCTGAATGGACCACCTTTGGCGTAGGGTGGCCCAAAGAGGGATTGGCGCATCCCAAACTCGTGGCACGGGTTCATCAAATTGTGACTGGAAGGGGTCATTGGGACCAATATCCCTACATAGACCAATGACAGATTAATATTGCAGAAAAGCCTAGATGGTTAGCAAAGTGTCAAATAGAATGTGCAAAGATATATTTGGCAACCCAAAAAGCCAAACCTCAGACAAAACCTAAGATTCTGAGCCAGGAAGAAAGGGAGGAAGTTGCCAGACCCCCTCCCTACGTTCCCAGAAGAGAAGAAGGGGGAATTTATCAGCAACACACACACCCCTTAGAGGCTCCTCTGGCTGAAAGGGATGAAGTCCACCTTAAACCAGAAGCCGGAGTGGAGGAGGAGGAGATAAAAAAAGAACAGGGTGCTCAAAAGCAAACACAGGACTTGGATGAAGATGAAAGGGAAACACCAGTCTCTAGCCGCACCAGAAAAAAAAAACACAAAACCAAAGATAGAAGAAACCATAAGAGAAGTTTTGGTTCCTGGACCAGACAACTCCAATGTCTCAATGCTCCAATATGTTCCCTTTACAACTACTGATCTACTAAATTGGCGTCAGCAATACGGGCCATTTTCAGAAAAGCCTCAAGAAATAATAGATCTATTTTCTACTATTATTCAGACGCATAATCCCACATGGGATGATATGCAGCAACTTATTTCTACCTTACTAGATATGGATGGAAGGGAGAAATATAAGTTAGCTAAATTAAAAGTACTGGCCAGAAGACACCCAGAGGGAGGAGCTACTTACCAAGCAGACAGAGAAAATTCAGCCTGTGAAAAGAGGCCAGGCTGGGAGGCAAATAATTCACAGCATCATATATTGTTGCAAAATTATTGGCTCTTATGCTTAGAAGCTCTGAGAGAAGCCGCAATCCGTCCAGTTAATTATGCTGCAGTAACTAGTATTTGGCAAGAAAAAAATGAAACACCAACTGCTTTTCTCAGCCGACTGATAGAAGCTTATAAAATAAATACTGGACTTGATATGGAGTTGGCACAAAACCGCCCACTCCTAATTGAAAGATTTATTACCCAAGGTGCCCCAGACATAAAGAAAAAGTTACAACACACAGAGGGGACCTTAGGGAAAAATATTGCAGAGATTATGGAAATTGCTCAAAAGGTTTTCCGTAATCATGACAGAAAGGAAGAACGTAAATCAGATCAGAAGGAGAAGAAAAAAGTAGAAATGTTAGCAATAGCCTTAGGAAAAATGTATATCAGACCAAACCAATGTGCTATCTGTAAACAAGAGGGCCACTGGCAAAGGGAATGCCCCCAGAGGAGTGGCCAACCAAAGGGGCCATCTTGCCAGTATGCAAGGGGACGAGGAAGAGGATTTAGAGGGAATTTCCAAAGAAGTTTTAAGAGAAGCTTCAGGGGAAGAGGGCGTCCAGCCTATCTCAGTCAAGAACAAAGAGAAGAAAACTTGATTGGCTTAGCTGACATGGAATGGGGAGACTGAAGGGAACAGGGTTCTATGGTCCCACCCCCAGAGCCCATTGTTAACATACGGATGGGAGGACAGACTGTCCCAATGTTAGTTGACATGGGAGCTACCAGATCTGTCCTAAATAAATTTATTGGCAAACCATCAAACCAGACCATCCAAATTCAGGGTGTGTCAGGAGAAATTCAATATAGATCACTACTGGAACCCCTAACATGCCAAGTGGGACAAGGAATCATTAAACATAAATTCCTATATGCTCCTGATTGCCCATTACCGTTATTAGGAAGGGACCTCCTTACCAAAATGAGGGCCACAATCTCCTTTGACAAAGGGAAACAATTAATCCAAGTGCGCCACCCAGTGGAAGAAACATGGCGCATCATGTTAGTAACTGAAGAACAATCAGAAAGCTCTACCTGGCAGCAATTTAATGTTCCACTTCTATGGCAGAGGATAACCCCCCTGGATTTGCAAAATATGCCACGCCTGTTATGGTAGAACTAAAACCACAAGCATATCCTGTTAGAGTGCCTCAAAGATATTTTACTTCAGAGGCTGCTATAGCCATTCAAGAATTAATCCAAAAATACTTGATGGCAAAAATCATTAGAAAAATTCAGTCACCCTGGAATACTGCAATTCTACCTGTTCGTAAGCCAGACGGACAGTGGAGACCGGCACAGGATTTGCACACCATCAAAAAACTAACCTTGACCCTACACGCAACTGTTCCTAATCCATATATTCTTTTAAGCACAATACCTGCAACTGCTAAATGGTTCTCAGTTGTGGACTTAAAAGATGCATTTTTCACAATACCATTACACAAAAATTGTCAGG
>NW_015386360.1:347661-374422 GCF_001527695.2 Protobothrops mucrosquamatus | reverse complement strand
CTACCACAAGGCTTTAAAAATTCACCCACATGTTTTGGTCAAGCTTTAGCCCAAGATCTTGCATTTTTAAAGTTAGTCAGACAAGAGGACTGTTGTCTTCAATATGTGGATGATGTTCTAATAACTGGACAAAACAGGGAGGATTGTTTTGAAAACACAGCAAGACTGCTTCAAATATTACAAGACTGTGGCTACAGAGGGTCCAAAAAGAAAGCACAACTAGTCCAAAAGACTGTAATGTATTTAGGCTATGAACTGTCCCAAGGACAGAGGGCTTTAGGCCCCCAGAGAAAGCAAGCTGTGTTACAGATCCCCATCCCCCAAACAAAACAGGAAGTTAGAGCCTTTCTGGGAATTACAGGCTTCTATAGGATTTGGATTCCTAATTTTGCTCTCACAGCTAAACCATTGTACCAAGTTTTAAGGGGACCTGAAAAGGAACCTCTTTTATGGCAACGGGAACAAACCCTAGCTATGAAAACACTTCAACAAGCCTTAACTACAGCTCCAGCCCTAGGACTACCTGATATAACTAAGACTTTTACACTTCATGTCGATGTGAGACAGAATGTGGCTCTTGGAATCCTTACCCAAAAACAAGGAATTTGGAATCGCCCAGTCGCTTATCTGTCAAAGCAATTAGATACGGCAGCACAAGGGTGACCACAATGTTTAAAAATCCTAGCAGCAGTCATGCTGTTACTACAGGCAGCAAATACATTAACCTTTTCTGCTCCAGTGGTTGTTTGCACTAGTCATGCCCTGCAGACAATTATTGATAATAAGGGACATTTATGGATTAGCAATCAACAAATGCATAAAATACAAGCTCTTTTATTAGAAAATCCACAAATTACACTGAAACAATGCACTACTCTCAATCCAGCAACTCTTATGCCAATACCAGATTCAACTATGCCAGTGCATAACTGCAACCAAAAGATCTTGAATTAGAGGACGAATAGTGGAGGTTTAAGTGAGAAAACTTCCAAAGGGGGGAATAATGTAGTAAAATGAACAATTATTAGAATAATGATTTGTCTGCATAATTAGAATAATGATTTGTCTGCATAATTGCTAGAATAATGATGTAATGCATAATCACTGGGAAAATTCACTGGGAAAGTTCTGTGTCAGTAATATGTGGCTAACCAAATGCGCATTGCACATGGATACTTTGTATGTAACAAAACCTTCCATTGTATGCCCGTGAGAAACGATCCAAATGTATTACAGTGTATTACCATGTGTAGTCCCTTTGTTCCTGAAAGAAGGATAGTATAAAAACTGAAGTCTAATCCCGCCCTCCTTGTTCAGAATTGCCTATCTCTATATGCCTCTGAACCTGTGCAAATAAACCTCTCTGCTAAACCCCTCTGGAATTCGTAAGAGTTCTTTCGTTTTCCACAAGAATGGGATTTGGAATGCAACCACATCCTACATTGTTTCTTTACTAAACTTTCTAAATTCAGATTGTAACTCAAAAGGATCGGCACAATAGGAATAGAGAGTATAGTATAAGTTTGAAGATAGTGGAAACATATTTATTACAATACAAAAATCATTTGCAAGAGAGGGACATTAGGAAAGGTCTTTGATAAAAATACATTTATCTTACATATAGGATAAATTAACATAAAATATAAATACAGAATTTGAAGATGGAAAAAGGGTTGACAGTAACAGTAAAAAGGGTTGACTTGGAAAAATGAGAAATTCTAGAGTTAACATTGATAGGTATGCCTATCTCAGTCCACAAGTGCAAAAAAAATTAAGAGAAAATAATTCAAAATTTATCAATAAATAGTAACTCATACAACATATAAAATTATAAATGCAGTCAGAAAATTATAAAGACTACTGAAGGGGCTGAGCCTTCAGGGCAGGAGTCACATATCTGTGGTCACAAACTGATCTGTTTTCCTGTCAGACCTGTGGCAATGTGTGATATGAAATTAGGGGAGCTCTGAGTGTCTTCCTCTTCATGGTCAGATCATGTGTGGGGTGCAATAGGGATCAGTGCACTATCCTATTCAACATCTACACGAAGCCACTGGGTGAGCTCATCTGCCACCATGGAATGAGATATCATTCCCAATTTTTATTTTTTATTTTTTTATTTTTCACATTTCTCAACCAGCCATCTCCCTGAAAGAGGGACAATTATACATCTCTGCCCCTGGTGAATTAAACAATGCTTCTGATGTCTGGAGACTATGAGAGTGTTAAAGACCTGGTTATGCTATCAAGCCTGGGGTTCCCAGGGAACCGGAGAATAAGATAAGATAAGACAAGACAAGACAAGACAAGACAAGATAAGATGATAATCTTTATTGAATTTTTTTTACTGTGGGCACAATGGCACACATCAAAAATGAAATTTAGTTGCCCACTCTCAAAGTGAAACATACATGACACACACCTAAAACATACTATATACAACATATGTATAGACCCACACCCCTACATATACATAACAAATATTAAATACTGTCCATCTTGAATATAGAGGAGGCTTGAGAGTTCACAAGGTTTGCTTAGATGATTGCATTGTTGAGGTGGCCATTCTTATCCTGTCATCACCTAGGAGTTTATACAATATACCGTATTTGTTTTTATACTATTTATTTCTCAATGTAGATTTCTATACTTTTAATATCTGTTGTTTTTATATTTGTGGGTTTTATTCAATTGTTGTACACTGTCCAGAGTCACTTTTGGTGAGATGGGAAGCTATACAAATTGGATAAATAAATGAATAAATAATAAAAATGGGAAACAACAGGCTTCAGCTAAACGCTGTCAAACAGACATGTGTGAAATCTGAGATCTAGTCTAATCTACTGTAGTCTAGAAAGTGTAACTGTAGTCCAGTAAGATCTGGAGGGAATCAGATCATTCTGTGTTCAGCTACTCAGTTTGTCCCACACAAATTGTAGAAGATTCATAGGAATGTCCTTCCCTTTTTCTTCCCACAGTTGGCCTGACTGGATGGGTCACACTATGAACTGAATCATGACTTTCTCTTCTTGAATTGAGAGTCAAATATAGTTTATTTCTCACTTGACCCAAATGAGTCAAGCTGGGGGAGGCAACAACGCTTCTTCTTCCGTCTTCCTTCCTTCAATTGTGGTAAGTATGAACCTATTCAACCAAAGGTCATTGTAGCAGCACTGGCAACAAAATCTCCCTTCCAACATTACTGGCTTTCTCTCTCTCTCTGATAGTAAGCTGGAGAGCTTTCCATCGTCTTCATCTTTTAAAGAATATATACTATGTCTTGGAAAAGTAAAATGAGGGACAGCCGACCAATTGTAATGGAAAAAAAGAATAACCAAGAAGAACAGGAGGTAGTGCTGCAACCAAGATAACAGTCAGATAAAAGAAATCAGAGTCTGTGTCAGAACTGTAATTTGAAAAAGTGTCCCAGATAATTTATTTATTTTATTTTATTTATTTGTATCCTGCCTTTATTATTTTTATGAATAACTTAAACATCAAACATATCTAATACACCTTCATCCTCCTATTTTCCCCACAACAGCAACCCTATGAGGTGAATTGGGATGAAAGAGAGTGGCTGGCCCAAGGTCACCCAGCTGTCTTTCATGTCTAAGCTGGCACTAGAACCCACCATCTCCCACTTTCTAGTTTGGTGCCTTAGCCACTAGGCCAAACTGGTTGTAGTTTTCCTGAAGATAAAGGGAGGAAGGTGAAAGCAAAGTTGCAAGATTGCTACTGTAACCTTATAATATAAATAGTATTAGCATTCATGATTTTGGCTTTCTGATTGAGTCTAACTTGAAGGGCTAACACCATTTTAATAATAACCATACATCAATATCATATATTCATTTAATTAAAAATTATTCCATATCAAATAAACTATTTATTATGGCCATATGGCTAGCACTCAGGTAAAAATGCTGTTCAAACAAATGAACAGAATTGAATTGAATCAAATCAGGATAGGAAGAGTTTTGATGCTTTGAGCTTTGGTGTTGGAGAACACTCCTGAGAATTCTGTGGATGGCCAAGAAAACATACAAATGGATCATCAATCAAATCAAACCACAGTTCTCACTCAAAGCACAAATAACCAAGCTCAAATTATCCTACTTGGGATACATTATGCAAAGACCCAGCTCTCTGGGGAAGGCTGTAATGAAAGGTGAAAAGGAAAAGAAGAGGACAACCAGCAGTAAAGTGGCAATGAGCACACCATTGGGAGATTTGAAAGATCCTAATGGAGAAATCTTTCTATGTGATCACTAGGACTCAAACATGATGTGAAGGCACATAATGAATCAGAATAGAGTGATAATAGATTTTTCAGACTTGAAGGAAAGCAGATAGCACATACAGAAGTGATATACTGTATACTTTATCTGGCAAAAAATAAAATCTGAAGCAACCAACCAGTTCAGACATTCACAACATATGATTACAATATATTAATTTGATTGGAAGTATTCCAAAACAAATTTTATTAGGGCCATAAGGTCACCAATCAGAGAAAAATAGAACAAGAAAAATAGTGATATGTATTAGATAGATCGATTTTCCAAATACAAGGGAAAGCAAATAGAACATAGAGAAATGCAGAACTGGATAACCTGGAAGGATATATCTGAACAATGGCCATGAGAAGGGGCAAATAAAATCACATTTTCTTCCAGAAAATGTATTCAAGGTGGGAGATCTAAAACTTGTTTGGGTTTCTGTATAGAAAGAAAGAAGAAAATATCTAATTCCAGAGATTTCACAGAGCTGTTCCCCAGCAGAGGACGCAGCATTTGACCAGGCCAAAGCAAAGATCCAGCAAAATTTTGAAACACTGAAAGAATAATGCTGATTCTAGTACATTCTGCTAGGGAGAAAAATATAACCTATAAAGCTGGGGGGCAGATGTAAATTGGTTTAAAAATCAATGTTTCAAATACCATGCAGTCTTCTTTATTTAAAAATGTTCTGAAGTATCAGAGAAAATACAAAATATTGAATATCCTATATTGTAAATCATAACAAACTTTACTTCATTTGTTTGACTGAACATAGTCTACAAATTATTTAGTGAGACACAAAGCTTTAAATCTGTTATTAGTCAAATCTCACCATGCATACAATGACTGCAAAGTAGTTTGAGCACATTGTTCAAAAGAATATTTATTTATATCTCACCTTCATTATTTTTATAATAACTCAAGTTATTATAAAATACTCCTTTCTGCTCCTATCATGCCTGTCATGTGTGCTATAAAACAGTATCATTCTTTCTTGTATGTAATTTATGAAGTGCATGTAAATGTAAAAGTGAAGGGGAAAAAATCCACAGCATGGGGCTTTTCTGAAACTACAAAATCTTTATTTGCCTGGTTTATTTCTAAACATCTCTATTTGGTCTTTGGAAACAGTTTAGTGGTGTAAGCAGGGCTTTTTTTTGTCATAGAACGTCCAGAACGGAGTTCCGGCACCTTTTTTGGATGGAACCTTGTAGGGTAGGTAAGGCGGGTTGTATAATGTGTGTGAGTTTGGGCACCTTTTTTTTTTTTTTTTTTAACAAAAAAGCACTGGGTGTAAGTATCCCTCTGATTTGTCTGGCCCTACAAGTCTGGCTCTCAGACTCTACATAACATTCATTTAATGACAATGGCATATACAGTATCAGCCCTGGATAGATAACAAATCTAAATGGAGGTCATGACCTCTGTAAGTCTTAATGCTCAGTGGTACAAAGCATTTCAAAGGGAAGAAGAATTTTTCCTTGGGACAACCCATGCAATTGTGCTCCTGAAAATACTGAGCGATAAGAGCGTTTACTCATGAAAAGCAGGTTTTTATGGTATGTGTGAACACATTTTTAAACAGTTCAGTCCAATGTGCTTAGACTCTTGCCATTTTGGGTCTGCACTTGAGAGACTGACCTATTAAATCATAGGATAGAATCCAAATGTTGTAATTATGTTTGATTTCAGAAACAGAGGATAATGTGTTTTCCAAACCTGCCAGTGATAGAACACATTAGGTTTGTGAGCCTAGATATCAGGATATCAAGCAACAGCAAAGTGAATCATTGAGAGAGCCAGTTTGGTCTAGTAATTAAGGTTCCAGGCTAGAAATCAGGAGATTGTGAGTTCTAGTCCTATCTTAGGCATGAAAGCCAGCTCGGTGACTTTGGGTCAGTTACTGTCTCTCTCAGTACCTGATGTCAAGCTGGGGCAACAAGCTGATCAGCCCATTCCTGTGCAACCAATGGATCAACACTTGGTTGATCCGAAATAAAAAGTGGACCCTGTGCTTGTGGGAGAATGTTTGGCTAGGGCAGGGAAGCAAAGTGGGGAGGGACGCATAATGAATCCTGGATGTTTTATGGATAATATGTTTTTTGCAGTGCTCCCAGAAGATATGTATTGGAAAACTGTAAGAACAAAAGTCCCTGGAGTGAGACAAAATATTTGCATTTGAAATCCCTTACCTTCAAATGTTCCAATTCTGTCTGAAGTCGCTTGAACATCTCACTAACCTAACAGTTCTAACAGTCCCAAAAATGTAAGGAGTTCCTAAGCAAGATTTGGTCTTTAGTGAATTCCTTTCAATATTACTAAACTGAAATAGCAGCTAAAAGGATAAGGAGAAGAGATGGAAAGAGATGCCACTACTAAATGCTTTCAAAGAAAGGGTTAAATGTTGTAACTTCTCTATCACCTTTATCTTACATTTCTGGTATAAATATTGTGTCAAGAGTCACTGTCTCAACATCTGAAACTTTTGGAGGAACAAGTGAACATTAAAACCAGTAAGTAACAATAATCTCTTGTACTACAGGAAAAGGAATGTTGATAGAGAAGCATGTGCTTACTAATTTATTTCTCCCCCCCCCCCGTGAAGTTATCTGTGTCTTTGTTAGAATTTTAAAGATGAAAGGGCTATAAAGGAAATTACATGGTTTATCTGATGTTTTTTAATTATCCTTCTGATAGTGAGAGAAAAGAAAAAGCAGAAGGTGCTTTAATTAGCAGAACACATAGATACATCCTTTAAATTTTTCCAGAGTTATTCAGAATAAATTGAGCATACAAGTTTAATAAATTATTATTATTATTAGAGCAATATGACTGTTGAATATGTATGAAATTGTTCTGACATTTCAGTGTGTTTATTGATCTGCAAGACGTGCTTCAGTTCTTCTTCTTCTGATTCTTCTTCTGATTCTTCTTCTTCTATTCTTCTTTAATTAGAGGTTTATTCTATAGGTTCATTCATATGAACGAACTGAATGCATTTAGATTCTAATTTTTAGTTGTTTCTAGAAAAGAGAAGAAGTATTTTCAAACAGAAGTGGGGGGAGGGGGTTCAGAGAGATTTTATTGCTCCCTGTTTTTTCTTTGGGTAGCCTAAATATTGTTTTGTTCTATGTATTGTTTTTCTTCTTATAAAACTAAACTGAATCAAAAGTTGTGTTGTCTTGTATAGATATCTAGGCTCAGACTTGTATATATTATAAATGAACTTTAGGATGATTTTTTAATATTTACTTTTGAATACATTCGGCAGTTTCTTTGAAAAATAAGGAAGCAAGTTTTTTGGAGTATACCAAACAATCATTTTAGCAAAGGACTTTTATTTATACATTGAACTGTAGCCATTAGAATGGTTTTGGTCATACAGCCTTTTAACAAGAAAAATGGTTTCATTATGTTATATGTGCCACAGTCATTAAGAAATCTACATGTTTTGTTAAACAGGCACAGGATGCAGGCATTCATTGTTATGATATGCCTGATTCATGGATTTGCCTACTCAAAACTAATAAGGACAAAGAGAGCTGCGAATTCAGAAGCCTTTATGAATATTGTAAGTTGCCTTTCACTATTCATGGAAAATGAATACAATGCCCAACTTTAAAGGTGCTTCTCATATTTTTAAAGTTAGACTCATTATCTCCTGGGATTTCCAAATTAATTATCTACCATCAATTTTATCAACTTACATGATTGGTTTTCTTCACCTATTTTTTAAAGGATGTATTTAATATATGTTGCAATATATCAAAGTATGCTGTATTCTGATTGGTTCATTCAGTCTACATTTCATACATCAAAACAGCCAATGGTTTAAGGAAAGCTAGCTGAGTTGTTCCATTTAGTTATTCAAAGGTAAGGTAAAAGAGATGTGGTACTCATTTCTATCTTCTGTTGAAATCGTATTTAAAAGTCTTGGAAGTATATCAAATGCACATATCTTCAAGGTTCTTATGCTTTTTCCTCTCACTTTATGAATATAAATCAAGGCAACTTTACACTAAACTAATCAAAAGCCTACTGAGCATTTTGCATAGACCTGATGAAAGTGAATAAATGACATCAAATTTTTACAAACATAAGATGCAAAAGATCATACTATATTTTTCTCTTTATTCAAATGATCTTCTATGGATGATAGAGATTCAAGTCATTTTCATGTTTATTTTGATTTTCACTTAAGCCCATTTACTCCAAATTCAAGAAGGGTTTATGATATGGGACAAAATAATATGTCCCCATCAATTGATGATCCATCTTCCCTCACATCTTTCTGGTTAAGGGCGAACTAAAAGACGCTATTATAAGAGCCCGAGAGAGAGAGAGAGAGAGAGAGAGAGAGAGAGAGAGAGAGAGAGAGAGAGAGAGAGAGAGAACTGTGTGACAACAGAATTTATCCTTGCAACTTGCTGTCAGTTTCCTAAAACTATATTTCTCTAATAATCATTCAGTGCTCAGCTGCAGATACATAAACATAATTCCAGAAGATGAGATTAGACTGTGCCACAAATTCTTAAAATATCTCTTGATTTGTTGGTTTGTTTTTACTCTGTTGCAGAATGAACTTATCATCCACAAAGGCTATCTGAGCGAGGAGTATAAAGTGATGACAGCAGATGGCTATATTCTTAGCTTGAATAGAATTCCGTCTGGCAGAAACTATCAAATGGATTTTGGTGAGATAAATTGATAAGGGATAGAGTAGAAACATATAAGGAAAAAATGAAGCATATATCTAGGACTATCTTTATGAGTGAATGGATGAGAACTGTCCAGATAAATTGAATCCTAGTCCAACCTAATATATCCTACATAGAGAAATCACAATTTTTCCCACATTCCATCCTTTTGACACCTTTATTCCTAGTAAAACAAATTAATTTTAATATCTAAGGAAAATATTATATTCTTTCTCCAGATATGAAACCTGTAGTATTTCTCCAGCATGGTTTGCTAGGAGATGGAAGCAACTGGGTTACCAACTTGGCCCACAACAGTTTGGGTTTCATCCTCGCAGATGCTGGATATGATGTTTGGATTGGAAACAGCAGAGGAAATACTTGGTCCAGAAGTCACCAAAATCTGTCTATGAGTGAAGATGAATTTTGGGCTTTCAGGTATGTTTAATTATTGCAACAGGGAAATGGAATCTCAAGTGAAATGAAAAGAGAAAATAATGTCTAAATCATGCCATAAACATTTAAGGTCCAAAATAATTCAGTGAGTTCTGGTATTTCTAGGGATGAATGTATCTTTTCTAATCCATTTTGTATATTCAATATTCTAATGTTTATACATGTCTGCAAACTGTTTCTTCAAAATTATAGAATATATTTCCATATCAAGCTAATATGGAATAGGCATTTTTGATACGCCATCTAGAGGATAACTATTGTATATACCATTCCTATATTATTTTAGTTTCCTTTAGAATCCCAATCAGGGTGTTAAATTCATTCCTGCATTTAATTTTTCTTTGTCTTGTATCTTTTCCTAGCTTTGATGAAATGGCAAAGTATGATCTTCCAGCTGTCCTCAATTTCATTCTACGGAAAACTGGCCAACAACAATTGTACTATGTTGGTTACTCACAGGGTGCTGCAATAGGTATGTAAATGAATAAAAACTTATATGGAATGTGGTATAACTATTTGTGTTATAGCAGTCCAACTGTGGAGGAATTTCATACTATGAGGAAAGAGGAGGAAGAAGTTTAATATTAAAATAGTATTACACTGGATTTGCACCTTGCTTCAAAGTTTTGATAGTTCTCATTTCATTCACATCAGAAATACGATTGCAAGCCCCACAAGCAGCATTCCTTTGAAGCTTTCATGAAAGGAACTGAAGCAGAGTTGCCATACTTTTTCCCCATTGTTATGTTATCTTCATTTTGTGACTCTATTGCACTGTTACCCCCACCTCTCTTGTCAAAGTTGGCCTGGGCTAGAGTTTCAAATAACAGAGGCCTATTGGGAAAATAAGGTCATGGTTCCGACAGATGAAACTCTTCAAAGAACTTTGAGGCATTGTTTATCTTAAAGAATCTTTATTCGAGCAGCATAGCATCGGCACATACATAAGCGAAGCCAAAATCTGGATTCCCCTCCCCTGAGCACATAGTACCAAGCACAATTCCCTCCTCTAATTAACTGTCATAAATCACATTCTCCAATTAGTTTGAAATGTAGGCTTTCCCTCTTGTTCTCCAACCCCACCATTTCTTTTTTTTTTTTCAAAAGATCTTATTGGGTTTTATAGGGTTGGGGATAAAATAGGATCGGGATAGGGATTAAGGTTTAGGGTGGGGTTAGGATCAGGATTGGGATTAGGACAAGGTTGGGGTCAACATTGGGGTTATTCCCCAATAACATTTTCAATCTTTAGCAAACAGACTATTGTCCGGGTACATATGTTCAGTTAACAATAGTTGATATAGTAATAAATAACTGTAGTAAATGTAGTAAACGATAATCATAAACAGCATCAGTTAGTCAATACATATCATTCTTCTTACTAATATATATTCAAAATAACATATCAGATTCATTTCTCACTAGTTCGTTTTCCTAACCATTGATAAAAATTATCCCATGTTCTAAAGTAAACTGAATCTTCTTTCTCCTTAATCTCTAAAGTCAATCTATCCATTTCTGCACATTCTAAGATTTTCTTAATTAAAACCTCTTCAGTTGGTAAGTTTTCATTTTTCCAGTATTGGGCAAATACTATTCTCGCTGCTGTCAATACATGCAATATTAAATATTCATTCTCCTTCTCATAATTAGGTCCTAATATTCCTAACAAAACAGTTCTGGTTTAAATTCTATCTGTCTTTTAATCATCTTTTCCAACCATGTATGTATCTTAACCCAAAACTTTTTTGCTTTAGGGCATGTCCACCAGATATGATAGTAAGTACCTGGCCTTTGTTTACATTTCCAGCAATTATTCAAAGTATTTTTAAACATTTCACTAATCTTACTGGTGTCATATGCCATCTATACAACATTTTATACAAATTTTCTTTATATGAGACTGCTTTAGTCAATTTGATATTTCTATCCCATAATTTTTGCCAGTCTTCCAAATCTATAGAATATCCAAAGTTTTTTGCCCATGCTATCATTGTTTCTTTTACTTGTTCTTCCATCTTTAAATTTAGCAGAAATCTATAGAGTTTCTTAATCAAGTTTTCATCTGTTTTTAACAACATTTGATCAAATTCTGTCTGTTCTTTATAAAATCCCATTGTCTTTACATCTTTTTCATATCTCGTTTGGATTTGCAAATATGGCCACCATGCTAAATCAATACCTTGTCATTGTAAATCTTGTCTATCTTTCAATTTTCCTTCGTTATCCAATATATCTTTATAAGTCACGACTTTATCATAGTTAATTAAATTTGGGTAAGCAAAAGCTTCCATTGTTGAAAGCCTTTCAGGTAGCTTAATATAAATTTTCTCCTTTATTTTTCCCATTCTAAAAGAAGTGCATTCCTTATAAAATGGTTTTGAAAATATCTATGTGTTTTATTCTTCCCGTACCATAGGAAGGTATGCCAGCCAATTTGTAGATCATGCCCCTCTAGGTACAATAGTCTTTTATTTCTCAACGTTATCCATTCTTTAAGCCATAGTAGGATAGCTGCTTAATAATATAGTCTCCAGTCCGGGAGTCTAAATCCTCCACTATCTTTAGCTTCTTGTAGCATTTTCACTTTAATTTGTATTTTTTTTCCCCTTGCCAAATGAATCTCAGTATTTTTGCGTTTAGGTCATCAAAAAAGACCTTTCCCAATTTTACAGGAATCATTTGAAATAAGAAGAGTATTTTCGGTAAGATATTCATTTTCACTGTAGCTATTCTTCCTAACAATGACAGTTGAAGATTTTTCCACTTTTTCAAGTCCAATTTTATTTGTTTTAACAATCTTTCATAGTTGTCTTTTTTAAATGTTACACATCTTGCTGTTAAGTAGATTCCTAGGTACTTAACTTTTTTAACTATTTGCAAATTTGTATTTTTTGTAAGTTGACTTTTCTGTTTGTCTATTAAGTTCTTTGTTAATACTTTAGTCTTTTCTCTATTTATTTTCAAGCCTGCCACTTCTCCAAACTTTTCTATTTTCTCCAACAATTTGGTAGTTGTTTCAAGTGCCTCCTCCAAGATAAAAACCAAGTCAGCCGCAAAGGCTTGTAATTTATATTTTTGATCTTTTATCTCCAATCCTTTAATTTCTATATCTTGTCTAATATTTCTAGTCAATACTTACAATGTTAGTATAAATAACAATGGGGATAATGGACATCCTGTCTTGTACCTTTTTGATATCAAAGTTTTCTGTATAATCTCCATTTAAAATTATTCTAGCCATTTGTTTATGGTAGATTGTTTGAATTGCATTTATGAAATTTTTCCCAAAGTCCATTTCCACCAACTGCTGGAACATAAATTGCCAGTTTAGACTGTCAAAAGCTTTTTGCGCATCAAGAAATATTAATGCCATCTGTTTCCCTGGGTGGTTTTCATAATACTCTAAAACATCCAAAATCATTCTTAAGTTATTTTTTATCTATCTTTTAGGTAGAAAGCCATTTTGATCTGCGTGTATAAATTCAGTCAGAAATTTCTTAATTCTTTCTGTCATTATCGAAGCAAATATTTTATAATCCACATTTAATAGCGATATTGGTCTATAGTTTTTTATTTGTGTAAGATCAGTATCTTCTTTAGGTATTAAGGTAATACTAGCTTCAATCCATGACTTTGGTATTTTAATCTCCAAAAGTATTTCATTGCACAATTCTTTCAAAGTCGGGCTTAATACATCTTGTAATGCTATATAAAATTCTGCGGGAAGTCCATCTGGGCCCGGAGTCTTGTCTTTTTATAGCTTCTATAATCTCCATCATTGATATTTTCCATTTAATATATTTTGAATATTCTCCTGAATTTTTGGCAAGTCTGCTTTTTTTAAGTACGCCTGTATTTTTTCTTTAGGAACTTCTTCTGCCTTGTAAAATGTCTCATAGTAGTCTTTAATAATTTTTTTCATTGCATCATTTTGGAACTGTAATTCTCCTTTTGAATCTTGTAGCTTATTTATCATTCTTTTTTCTTTTTCTTTCTTCAATCTATATGCTAGCCATCTCCCCGGCTTATTAGCGTTTTCAAAAAAATTCTGTTTAGTCCGTTTAATCTGTTGAGCCATTATTTCCGTATCAGCCAGGTTTAATTTATTCTTTATTATCTCCATTTGTTTCTTGAAGACTTTCTTTTGTGGGTCTGTTTGTAACTCTAGTTCCAATTTTTTAAGTTCTTCTCTCAGATTTAACTGTATTTGTTTCTTTTCTTTATTCTTTTTAGAAGCATAAGTTATAGCCAACCCTCTGAAGTATGCTTTGGTGATGTCCCATACATTTTGAAGGGGTGTTTCTTCTTTCTTGTTTATTTTTTTAATAAAATCCATTTCCTTTGTTGCTAGTTGCAAGAATTCTTTTTCTTTCAATATAGATTTATTCAGAGACCATCTTAGTTTTTTCTTAGTTCCTTTCCAGATCATTTTTATTGGATTGTGGTCTGCCCAAACATTAGTTTCTATCTCCACATCTTGTATTATCATTTTCAAGTCGAAAGATGTCCATATCATATCAATTCTAGACCATGATTTATGTCTATTTGAATAAAATGTATATTGTAGTTTTTCTGGGTTTCTCTCTCTCCATATGTCTTGGCTACACAATTCTTCTATCATTTTTGAGAATGCTTTAGGTAGTATATTTCCTCCTTTTCTCCCTTGCTTATGGCTTTTATAATCCAAAGTCACATCTGCTATTGCATTAAAGCCTCCCATTATTATATAAAGATTTTGGTAATTTAAGTCCAGTATTTTCTTGTGTAGTTGTTGATAAAATTGCTCTTGCTTATTATTAGGTGCATATATTGCTACCATCAATATCTGTTTTTGATCCACCATAATTTCCACCATTAGTATTCTCCCCTCTTCATCTGCATAAATTTGTTTGGGGTTCATCTTTTCTTTAATATAAAGAGCTATTCCTCTTTTCTTTTGAGATGCAAGTGTAAAATAAAGTTTGCCAATTTTCGGTTGTTCTAGGATTTTGAAATGTTGTCTCTTAATATGTGTCTCTTGGAGGCAAATTATGTCCATTTTTAGTTTTTGTAGTCTTGTAAAAAAATTCTCCTTTTTAAAGGAGAATTTAGTCCATTTATATTTATTGATAAAATCCCAGTCTCCTCCATCTCTTTCAATTATATCTAGGTCTCAATCTTCTAATCGATCTTATCTGTCTCTGGTCTCTCAGTCTTGCTCCTTCTTCTGAGTATGTATTTTTGACTTCTTCCTCCTCTGTTTGTTTAACTGCTCCTTCAACTACCATTTCTTCTTGTTTCTTAGGTTCAGGATCACCTTTTTCCAAAAATGCTCTCTGGTTGTCAAAAAACTCCAATGCTTTAAGCAGTGTGTCCAGTCTGTATCTTTTCGTGTCCCAGTAGATTAAGATCCCTTCTGGAATCAACCATCTAAAATTCACTCCTTTTTCAGCCAATTTCCCGGTTAAGAACTGATAGTCTCTTAGGGCCTCTCTTATCCTTCTAGGAATTTGTTTGAGAACTACTATTTCTTTTTCTTTATATTTTAACGGTTGATCTTTTGCTTTTCTCAGAATCTCATCTCTTGTGGATCTTTTAAGAAATCTAAAATGGACTTCCCTGGGCATGTTATTTCTTCTAGCATAGTTTGAATTGACTCTATAGATCTGATCCAATTCTCCTTCCATCTGGATCTTCCCCATTCCTAGAGCATCTGCCAGTAACTCAGTTATCAAATCTAAGAGATCCTCTTCCTTGTCTTCTATTATATTTTGGAATCTTAGAAAATATGTGGCTTTTTCCATCTCTGTCACTGCCAACGAGTCTTCCAATTCTTCATTTATTTGAGCCAATTTTTCATTTTCATTTTTTAAAGCTTCCAATTTCTGGTCAACTTCAACTGATTTATCTTCCATTTTTTGAATTCTTTGTTGATTGTCTCTAATCATCTGCTTAAAATTTTCAATTTGGGAATCTATATCGGTAATTTTTTGTTCATTTTGTCAAGATCATTTTTCAAATCTTCATGGTTTTTCGTCAAACTTGCCGTCTGAGCTGCAATTGCTTGCAAAATTGCTTGAGTATCTTTTTGGTGAACATCCATCTTTTCTTGTTGCAACATTGTTGTAACTGATTTCTGATATACTGGACTTGCAGAAGTCAAGGGAGGGGCAGAAGATTCTTTTTTCCCAAGTTTAGATAGATTTGAAGCACTCATCTTTGTCTTTACTTCTTATATTGTAATCCACCAGGTAGCCAAATGGCCAGCTTTTATAATCCGATAGGCTCCCATTCATTAGGAGGGGAAATCCATAAAAATAGTTAAAAAGAAAAAGGAAAAGGAAAAATAGCAAAAGGGCTAAAGGAAGGGAGAAAAAAAGGAGAGGAAAAAATGCTCCCAAAATAAACAGGAAAAAAGAAAAAAAAGCAAAGAAAAAGAAAAAAGAAAAAATGTCAAAATTATAATCCACCAAATTCTGTTCAGGGAAATTTCTTAATCTTCGATTCTTCTAAGACAGCTTGTTATAGTTCCAAAGCACATAGTGTTTATAATCCAGGGAAGCAGATGGCTCCAAATACTATTTCTTTGTAGATATAGTCTATCTTATAAACCCAAGTAAACCAAAAGAAAGTCTTTTCTCCAGCAAAGTTTCAAGGACTTTCAGATAAACAATGTCTGGGCATGTAGCCAAAATTCTAATCTAAATAAGCTCCAGTCAAGGGAAAGTGAGGATAGTTCTCAATGTAACCACAAGATGGCACTAAGTATCCATTCCCAGCACGTTTAGAGGGGGAAAAGGAAAAGAAGAAAAAAAATGGTCAAAAGTAAAAGTAAAAGTTTAAAAGGTTTAAAAAGTAAAAATTACAGTGGCTTTTCAATAAGGATCAAAGACAAAAAATCTCTATAAAAGCAGGAGCTTCCCAAATTTATCTCAAGCCTCAGACAGCTTTAAAATATAGAAAGTTTTTAATTTGCCCAAAAGCTTAAACTGCCACTTGAGTTCAGGAGGGGGGGAAAGAAAGAAAAAATTCCACCCCTCCCTCAAAGTAAAAGGCTTCGCTCTCAAGCTGTAAAAGAGCTATTTGCCAAACAAGAATCCACTTCCAGTGAGAAGGGGAAAAGTATTCTCACCCAGTCCAGCTGTTTGCTGTCATTCTAAGCTTCTTCATCTCTGACAGTCAGCTGATAATGGCAGACCACATAAATGCGGTCCGCCTTTCTTCTGCCGATTCCAAGGGCTCCTTTGGCTCCAGTGAGCTGGCTACCACCGACCCGCATCCCCACCTCTTGGTAGCCACCTCTCCGGGGTGGCCTTCAGTCCAAATGGACCCACCAGCAGCCGAAAATCGGACCCGGGGAGAGGAGAATCTTTCCCCTGGATCTATCCTTCAGCTACGTCACTGGAAACCTCTAACCCGCCATTTCTTATCATCTCTTATTTAAAAAGTCCTGAATTCAAAAATCCTGAACACTATTACAATATTGTTATGTCTAACTAACTCCCGTCACATTCCTCCTCCTCCCCCAGTTTCATCTAATTCTAAGAGTAAAGCATAAGAAAGAAAAAGGCTGCCTTTCTATATGTTGTCAAAGCAAGAACATCCAATGTTAGCAGTGTTGACAGGCAGCTACTATTGGTGCTAAAAATAAAAAAAGGGCCAAGGGGATCAGGTTATACCTCTAACCCACCAGATATTTTGCTTCCCCCTCCCCCCACAAAACATTACTACACCTTTCTTCAGCTCTGTCACTTTTATATCACTGAATACCAAAACTGCTAATAATGATGGCACCAAAAGAGGATTCTAGAAGTTGCTAGAAGGGGGGGGAGGTTATATAAGCTACTGGGCGTCCCTAGGAGGAAGTTAGGATAATCTCCCTGAAATAGAAGAAAGTCTACCAAATGGTAAGGTGTGTGGTGAGGTAAATTTAGCCAGCCAATCAGAATAGCTGATGTAATGTACATATTGTATTAATACCTGTTATGAGGTGAAGCAGTGTGCTTGCTTTGAGATGTTAGTCCGAAGTGTAAATTCTTTACATCTGTTCAGAAATAATTTTTTTTAAATGTTCCTACCCACTTAGCATGATTATTGGCTAACTCACAACAAGTGAAGCAAACTAAGCCAACAACAACTTTTACATTAAGAAAATTATGCTTCTATAAGTCCCCCCCCAAAAAAAAATATATAAAAGCTTTAAGGTATGATAAAACTGGGTCAAAAATGCTTTAGGTACAGAGAACCATTTTAAAGACTATTAATTTGAAAGCATTACAATAACGTTTTTTGGCCTATTTTTTTAGTATAAAATAGTCAATTATCGAGTGGATTCAAAAGTTTCCTTTTACAGTATTGAATAAATATACCCATGAATTACCCTTGTCCACTATTCATTGCCATGAATGGTCATTACCTTCCTGCTATTTGTCTACATACAAATATCTGTGGGGACAGCTCCACCATATAAAAAGGGATCTAAGATCTTTCCTAATCAGCTCTCTTTTTATATGGATGAGGATGACAACTTGCCATCTATGTCATAGATGATAACAACTTACCATAATAAATATCAAATGCATATTTCTTGGGGCAGCATGATATAGTATAGTATGAAAGGACACACACACGTGTCTGAGAAGTATTGGTCTAAAAAGGCAAGATGATGGTTACAGTCAGACAGTGGCATGCACCATCTTTATTTATTTTAATACTCACCTGCAGATGTCCTTGGCATTTGTTCAGCCTTGTGTCCCATTCTATGAGTGTATTTGGTGTCTGGGGTAAATTGAGTATTCCACAAGAGGATTTGTACATAGGATGTTTCAAAAGATGTTTGAAAGTTAAAAGAAAGGGGATGAGCAGGCTGAGCTGAATGGTCATCAGTTTGGAATCATTTGTGATTTTTTAAGACATAAATCACTTAATAGTTGATAAACAGTGTGTTTGCTGGGTTTACATTTGTAAAGAAAAATCATTAACAATTGTTTCTATAATCCATAATCCACATAGTACATTTAGTTGCTTTCCCCCTTTCCCCAAAATGTCTTCTTTGCAAACCTTGAAATAATACAGTTCTTATTATTTTGATAAATAACAGTTACATATATAATTTTCCCAATATTCCTAGAAATAATGATCACATCAATTTAATATTTCTTTTCTATCTAATCATTCTGGTTGCCTCATCTTATATCCTGTTACAGTCCTTATTTAGATTTGTTTCTCCCATAAAGTTCAAAGTATTCTTGCTGGTTAAGATTTTCTCAACAGATAATTACATTTAAAGATTTAAATCCATTTTTCCCATATAAACCATCTCAGCACTTTTACATTTCTTAAAGCATAGGTAAAAACAGCAAAGAAAAGGAAAAAAGAGCAAGAGTAAAGAAACATAAAAAGTAAAATACTACTTAAAATATATATTCCTCCTAATCTAATATATTCATTCCCCAAATTTCTTATTCTTTTTAACCATGATTAAAAATATATTTAATCTTTAAATATTCCATTTAATGTGCCTAGTCATCTAATCCTTTAACTCTTATTCAAAACATTTTTTCTTTTTTATACATTATAATTTCCCTAAATTCAGACACATTTAATTATCTAAAACATTTCCTTCATCTAGGCCATTTCAGCAGTATTATATTACTTATATCAAGAAATAAAATAAAAAAGGGGGGGAAGCATACAGTATTATTTAAGGAATTTATCTCTCTTAGAATGACATATGTCAGTGATGGCGAACCTTTTAGAGCCTGAGTGCCCAAACTGCAACCCAAAACCCACTTATTTATTGCTGGGTGCCTGGTGGGCGTGGCCCACTGGGTGGTCATGGCTGTGGTCATGGCAGACTGGGTGGGTGGCCATGGCTGTGGTCATGGCAGACTGGGTGGGTGGGCATGGTCACCTCAATGTTCCTCGTGGGGAGGGACGCCTATGGGGGTCAGGCAGGGTTAGGGGAGATCCAGGGGGTCTCTGGCAGGTGGAGTGGTGGGCAGGAGTGGAGGTGCCATTGCCGCAGGGCAAGGGGAAGCAGGGGCCGGGGCAGCTGCTGCCTGACAGCATTGGCCCCCGCACACAGAGGCCAGCGAGTGCATGGGGGCCGACCGTGTCCATCAGCAGCCACAGCCTGCCGGCCCCTCAACCGGCGCATTCTGGGGCTCCGCAACCCACCGCCAGTTCAGAGAAGCTGCCTCTGAGCTGGACGGATGGCCAACAGCTGAGGAGGCGATGCAGTGGGTTGTGCCCAGGAAAAGGAGAGCATGTGAGGCCAGGAGGGATGGGATGGGGGGAGAGGGAAACCAGCCATGCTGGGATGCATTTGGCCACATGGGAGCTCGGTGAGTTAGTGAAGAGGGATGGTTGCCATCTACAGGGCATGGTGCGCGTGCCCACAGAGAGGGCTCTGAGTGCCGCCTCTGGCACGCGTGCCATAGGTTCACCACCACTGACATATGTATTCAGAATCTTTTCTATTTCTTTAACCATATTCAAACAAATGTTTCTTTTTTAAATATTCTCTCTGGTAGATCCCATTATCTATTTTCTTAATTTTCACTTTGATCTTTTTCCTTTGACCAGTATCTTTCTTGATCAATGTGTTTTGCTGAATCAAAAAGTTTTTCCATATATTCGTGATTGTTGCTGTAGGTATAAGAAGTAAATCGAATAAAGTGTCTTTATGTGAGGCTTTTGCCTTTCCATGTTTCTTGAAAATCTTTTTCTCTTTCTCCTTCTTTGCTTCTCTTATCACTTCCTTTCTCTCTGATGTTTTCAACATCTCTACATTCCACTTATTTGTTTTGTCTGCTCCTTGTCTGTGTTGTTTCCTGGAAGTTTTTTTTGTTGTAAAGTTAACCTAGAGATAGATTGATTTGTATATTCAAAGTTATTTTGGATTTCTTTGTGATGTGAACTCAGTGTTATTTGAATTAATTGCAGTATACTATATATCTCCTCCTGAGATGTATTTATGTTTTCTTGGTATGTTCTGTCTACCTGTCTCTGATCTATGATGGCCAAAAGTTGGAGTTTTCCTTCTTATCTGCAAATAGCTTTAGAGTCCTGGTTAAATAGATATTTGTAATCCAAAGAGTTCAAAAAAGATTTTTTTCCCTAAAGTTTATAATTCTTTCTGTCTGCAGCCCAGATTGTTGTCTTTTTTTTGTCACAGCTGTTCTTTATTATTAAAGCTTTGAAGGTCACAAACACAGATTAGCTTTTCCCAGGTCTTGGCAAGTTCTTATGGAAATCATAGCTATCATAATCTTCATCCACCATTAGGTGTCAGCATCTATTTAGTTTTCAATATGAACAATGATCTTTAAAATGAGAGTCTTAACCATTCAACAATCTTAAACTTGTCCAAAGTTAAATTTTAGCTTTCAAGTTTATGAATTTATTTCACTACCATATATTTTGAGCCTCCATAGAAATTTTAATTTGCTGCTTCCATTAGTAAAGGGATGGGGCGGAAGTCTCCGTCCTTCACTTTCAGAGGTATTTTGCTTCTTGGGGATCGTTTCCAGGAAATTAAGTATAGGATAGAAAAGGGAAAATCAGATTCCTCACCCAGTTTCAAGCACGCTGTTTACTGTAGTGCTGGTTAGTTCTTTTGGACTCTGGTTGCAAGTAGCTTGGGCTTATCGATGAAATACAGCCTTTCTCCTGTCAAGTTAGAAGGCTTTCCGCAAAATGAATGGATGACCACTGTCATTCCAGAGTTGCTGGGGCACCCTTCTTTCTTCGCCGCCTCTCTGTGGTGGCTTGGACTCATTAGGGTCTCCAGGCAGGACGAAAGTTAGCCGCGGGGGTGCGGCACTCTGCAAGCCTGCAACCAGTCGCTATCGCGCAGGACCGGAGGTCACCAGCTCCCTGTGAATTCTGCTGATCCTTATCTAGTTGACCCATTTAGTTTTGACCATTAGTTGACCAGATTCTTGCCTTATAAGAATAAAAAACTCTTCCATACTTTGAACTCAGTGTGTGCTCCTGGTTCTTTGCCCCTGTATTAAATATGGAGCTTCTTTGTTCAGAAAGCCATTGTTACTCTCTCTCTCTCTCTCTCTCTCTCTCTCTCTCTCTCTCTCTCTCTCTCTGCATGTATATGTGAGCACTGTGTCAGAAAAACGTAGTCATACAAAAGTGCATCCTTAAAATCCTATTGAGTAATTAAAATAGATATGCCCAATATATTGAAATGCTACTATGTAAACTAAAGATGGTGGGAAGGAAAGCTCCTGGTGAATATTATTCCTTTTTTTAAAAAAAATCTTTTTTGTTTTTTCTTGAATTTTTCTCAGCATTTATAGCATTTTCAGCCATGCCAGAATTGGCTCAGAAGATCAAAATGTTTTTTGCCTTAGCCCCTGTGACAAGAATTAAGTATGCCAAAAGCTCTATAGTAAAACTTCTTAATCTCCCAGAGAGGTTCCTTCGGGTAAGTTCATATTTTATTCCAATTCCTGTCCATCCAAAGAGTCATTAAAGGACATATCCTGAATTTGAAAATTTCACCAGGTTTTAGTAGTCTTATAGAGATAAGACTACTAAAACCTGGTGAAATTTTCAAATTCAGGATATGTCCTTTAATATGTAGAGGCATCACAGATTATGGTCAGAAAATTGAAAATAGCAGTCACAATTTCACAATCAAAGGGATATTCTTTTATATGTGACACACAAACACAATCTTAGTCACAACTGCCACCTTGATTTTTCTGATTGCCCTCTATCAGAATAGGTGCACCTGTCTATATGGCATATAACCACAGTGGCAGGTCTGGCTAAGAGGGCCTTTGCCCAATTTTAACTGAAGTGTCAATTCCACCAGTTCTTCCTCATGGTTATACAAGCCTTACTCACCTCTAAAAGATTTGCTGCAATGAGATGCACGTGGACCTGACCTTGGAGACTGTCTAGATGCTGCAGTTGCTCTAAAATTCAACAACATGGGCAATTATATGTGCACCATGATATGCCTATGTATATACCTCATGAATCCAGGTACAATTCAAGAAAGCTCTACATCAGGGGTGTCAAACTGCCAGTCCGTGGGCCGGATGTGTCATGCAAAAGCCACGCCCACCCCAGTTCTGGCAAGGGGAAAAAAGTCACAATATGTCACAACACGTCACGTGACGCAGCAAGTTTGACACCCCTGCTCTACATAACACAAGACCAGATTATTGATTAAATATGCTCATATCAAGCTTGATTTAGTCTTGTCTGCAACTGCGTGTAGGCATCAACACATACCTACGCTGTGAAGGGGTTGATGGGTAAGCATAGATTGCAAAAGTTTGGAGACAGGCTGACATGCATACCTCCCTGATCTCAACTACACGTTGTGTGGAGATGCACATCCTGCATGTTGATTGGCTCCTGTTGGTGCTTTGTTGTTGAGCATCCCCTAGCCAGAAAATTGACATTTGCAGAAATATAAATGCAACAGCTATGCAACCAGCTCCAAACAACAGATGCATATGTTTCTTGACATGCAGTGATGCAGAAATCTAATGCAGCCTTTGGGAGGTTGGGCAATGCATCTAAGACTGAAATATATATTTTTGTTAATTATTTTTAATTATTAATTGATTAGTATTAATTTTGTTAATTAGTTACTGTTCTGTTAGCTTCCCAGAACAACTCCAGCAAACTGGTGACCATATACATTGATTATATTAAACAAATAGTGAATAAAGGTGTCATCAGGTGATACTTTCTGGAGTGGATGAATGGACTGGTATAATTTTAATAAGGCGGCTGAGTTACTTTGGGCCAGTCATTCTCTATCAACCCAACTCACCTCACAGGATTGTTGTTGTGGGACAAATACAGGTAATCTTCGACTTACAACAGTTCATTTAGTGACTGTTCAAAGTTACAACCACACTGAAAAAAGTGACTTATGACTGTTTTTCACAGTTACAACCTTTGCGGCATTCCCATAATCATGTGATCAAAATTCAGATGCTTGGCAACTGGTTCATATTTATGACCATTCCCCAGGTCATGTGGTCACCTTTTGTGACCTTCTGACAAGCAAAGTCAATGGGGAAACCAGATTCACTTAACAACTTGGTTACTAACTTATCAACTCCAGTGATTCACTTAACAACTGTAGTAAGAAAGGTCGTAGAATGGGGCAAAATTCACTTAACAAATGTCTCACTTAACAAGAAAAAATTTGGGCTCCATTGTTGTTGTAAATTGAGGACTACCTGTAGAAGATGGAAGGAATATTAAGTATGTTTGCTGACCTGAACTACTTATAAAAGTAATATAAGCGGGATAAAAACCAAAAAAGTAAAATAAATACTAATTGTTTCAGGTATCAGATTAAAGACTAGTTTATTATCTTTTCATAAGCAAACTATTTTAAATACTCATATTCTTGATTAATCTAGATATTCAAAATCACAATCTGGTTCTACTTCATATCTTGTGTGTTATTTTCCTATGCCATTCCATGTAGAGAGAAGCCCGTCTTTTCACCTAATGTCAAGTATCATCCACTAAAGCTACTGCCTATTTACCTTTCCTGCCCTTCTGTCCATATAATTCCTCTACTGTGTCCATGTAGCAATAGCAGAAGTCATGAAGAATATTCAAACATGAGAACTACGTATTACTTCAATTGATAGATTTATTTATTTATTTATTTATTTGGTATTTTGTAGACTTTGCTTGGCAAAAGAGAATTCCTTCCCCA
This sequence comes from Protobothrops mucrosquamatus, assembly GCF_001527695.2. NCBI lineage: Eukaryota > Metazoa > Chordata > Lepidosauria > Squamata > Viperidae > Protobothrops > Protobothrops mucrosquamatus. Next base: position 350,285 of record NW_015386360.1, on the reverse strand, counting down.
GAAGTGGCTAGTTAGAAAGGCTCTTTCTACTTTCTGCAGCCGGCGTCTCTTTACTAGTGTTTGTGGAAACATCTTTTTCCATCTCAGTGGCTATAACATGAGAAATATAAATATGGTGAGTGTTGACTGCTTATAGCCTTTGGTCACAAAATACCATAGATGGACATTATTTAAGCAAAACCATGTTAAAATATACCTTAATATACTTAATTTAAATAGAAACAGCTGCACTTCAATTTTGTTTTTTATGGATAACTATTAACCATATCTACCAGAAGTAATGTAGACATAAACAAGATGAAGAAATAATAATAAATTATGCAAGGATAATAGATTTAAGTATATTTAAAATCATTTTGAAGGCTATTATATGCATTGAGTGGGCCCTAGTTGTGTACTGGTTTTGATGCTTCTAAAATATTTAATGTAGTTTTCAGTTAAAACTTTGAAGAACATTTATTTAGAAATGTGTTTTGAGTCAATGTTCATTTCAAGGAGACTAAAATTTCCTTCCTCCTTCCCTCCCTTTAGAGTCGAATAAACATATATGTGGCCCGATCCCCAGCTGGAACATCAGTACAGAATATATTGCACTGGAGCCAGGTATCTTTGCTTATTGCAATATTATTGCTTGTTAAGAAGTGATACTTTAAAATAGTGTTACTCATTTGCTTAAATATGGCAATATTTTTCAAACATGGCAACTTTAAAATGTGCAGACTTGGCAACTTTAAGATCCTAGAATTCTCCAGGCTAGCAAGGAGTTGAAGTTCACACATCTTAAAATTCCCAAGTTTGAAAACACAGATCTATAGTAACAATAACAAAAATAACTAGACAAATATGATTTTGTATTTTAAATATGTTTAATTTATTTATTTTTGAGGCTGATTCGAGGGGGGCTTAAACTTTAAAAATAAGAACAATAAAATTATTTCACTTTCACACAAGTTATGAATCAGGGCATTATATGCCTTATTTTTCTCCGATGAAAGAACACCAAAAGTCTATGCTTTCTCTCTAAGAGTTTCATATTTATAAATAGACAAATTGAAGGGGGAAGACCTTCCAACACACAGTATAGGCAGTAGCACTATTTCAGATTTGCAAACTATCATTGTAACCCAAAGCTGTTTTAAGGACCCACCCCACTTTGCATCTTAAGAAGACAGAACTCCTGGAATATTTCTTCCAACAGGCATCTTTATTAAGAGAAAGCTGGATGTAGGCGTTTTAGACAGGACTTGGGTCCAAGCTCTCCCATTCAAGGTTTTAAGGGATCCCCCATTAGCCACACCCCCGTCACCCCCTTCTCCCAGAGACAATCCCAGGCATTACATTCTCACCCCCTTTTCCTCATTGCCGGGAGGAGACTTCAAAAAGGATTACATGAAAGCTAATGACCCCCATTGTTATTGTTAGTCCGTTTGGTGATATCCACATCCAGTCCCTTTGAAGTAGGCTGAAGGAAGTGAGGGCCATAAAGCCCCTTTGTTCACCCCCTTCCCTTCATCGTATGNTTCCATGATATCTCCTAGAGTCAAGGATTTCTTTTATTTCGAAGTGTTGTTCGCCTTCCACCATGATTGGAGGTGGTGGTGGGGGGATTTTTGGCCGTAACGATGATTGATGCTCTCTTTTCAGCAAGCTGCAATGAAAAATTGGGTGTATTTGCCTGAGATTTTTGCGTAATTCTAATTCTACTGTTACTGGGTTTATGATTCTTTTAATTGGAAAAGGCCCTATATATTTTGGTCCAAGTTTTTTACAGGGCTGTAGGGACTTTAGGTATTTTGTAGATAAGTATACCATTTCTCCTATAATGAATGGTGTAGGCTCAACCCTTTTTTTATCGGCTTGTGCTTTGTATGCCTGCCTAGCTTCGTCTAGTGCTTTTCTAACTATTGGCCAGGTGTTTTGTAGTTTTTCCATCCATTCTTTCAGTGATGGGATCGTTGGTTCATTTGGGGTTAATTCTGGCATGGGGTTGAAACTTTGACTGTTGGCTATTTGAAAAGGAGTGTAACCTGTGCTGGCGTGGACTGCATTATTGTAGGCAACTTCTGCGAAAGGGAGTAGGTCCGTCCAATTGGACTGCTGAAAATTCAAAAAACATCTTAAATATTGCTCAAGTACAGAGTTCATTTTTTCAGCCCCCCCATTCCCTTGTGGGTGATGGCTAGATGTTAGTCCCTGAGTGGTCCCTAACAGGGATAAAAATTCCTTCCAAAATGCAGACGTAAATTGCACTCCCCTATCAGAGATGATGCGTTGGGATGCCCCATGCAATCTGTAAATGTGCTGGATGAAAAGTTTCGCTAAAGCTTTTGCGGTGGGAATCTTTTGGCAAGGGATAAAGTGCACCTGTTTGGAAAACAAGTCCGTGACCGTCCAGACAATAGTATTCCCATTGCTTTCTGGTAGCTCCACTATAAAATCCATGGCTATTTCCCTCCATGGGGCTGAAGGATTTGCCACTGTTTGTAACAGTCCAGGCGATTTCCCTTGCAACCTCTTTGCCATTGCACACTTTGGGCAGCTGGCCACATAACTTTCTATGTCCTTTTTTATGGATGGCCACCAAAATTGCCGTTTAGTTAAGTGTAATGTTTTTACAAATCCAA
>NW_015386360.1:344517-347328 GCF_001527695.2 Protobothrops mucrosquamatus | reverse complement strand
ATTTTGCAAGTCCTGTCTAATGTAAGGACCCACCCCACTTTGCATCTTAAGAAGACAGAACTCCTGGAATATTTCTTCCAACAGGCATCTTTATTAAGAGAAAGCTGGATGTAGGCGTTTTAGACAGGACTTGGGTCCAAGCTCTCCCATTCAAGGTTTTAAGGGATCCCCCATTAGCCACACCCCCGTCACCCCCTTCTCCCAGAGACAATCCCAGGCATTACATTCTCACCCCCTTTTCCTCATTGCCGGGAGGAGACTTCAAAAAGGATTACATGAAAGCTAATGACCCCCATTGTTATTGTTAGTCCGTTTGGTGATATCCACATCCAGTCCCTTTGAAGTAGGCTGAAGGAAGTAAGGGCCATAAAGCCCCTTTGTTCACCCCCTTCCCTTCATCGTATGACAGAATCCAGAGCAGGCAGAAATGCGGGTTTTCATAGTTGATAACTAGAGATGGAATATATTTGGATTCTGACAGCTGGGAGGAAAGCAGTCAAGGAACATAATGGGTAAAAATTCATGCATTGTCCTTCATATCAGATTTAGTGCATCCTGGACTAATGCTATCAGACATGAACATCCTCAGGAAGGCATCAAAAAGGTTAAGACTGAATTTACAAACCACTCCTTACATGCATCATACATACAACACATATAAAACAAAGGAAGACTTTGATTGTGTAGTTGTGGCCAACCTCATGACATTTTGGAGATCATCACCCTTTTGCTTTCAGGTGATTTCCCCCTCCCCCAAAGCTGGATATCGGTGGACAGCTGGAACTGGAAGGCTTAGGCCTAGACACTCTTGGATATGACTTGAAGAAAAAGTTTTAGTCAAAATAGCTTTTACCTTGACAGTTGAAGGAATTATGTTTGACCAAGTCAGTTGCATTTTGATGGAGGTCCAACTGAAATGTGCATATCAAGTTTTAAAGCAAGTTGTCTCTGTAGTTCCAGGTCAAATATCTGAATCAATTTTTTATAGTGCAATAATATATGTGTCTCCTCAAAAACAGTAGAATAGTAGAATGAGATTACTAGGTAAATGTGTGCAGAGTTGTATCTGTTTCATGAATATAAAGTTTGGATGTGTTCATATCTACTCTCCTACTGCCAGGGGATTAGATCCATTATAACTTGAACATTCATGATTGCAATTAAACATTACTAATTCACTAATAGTGCATTTTATTTCATCCCTGCCTTATTGCTAGACTTTTCGTTGTGGATTATTCAAAGGTTTTGACTGGGGTGATGAGATGAAGAATAAAATAAAGCACAAACAGGTATGGCAATATTTGTTTATTTATAGGCAAATTTTGAAAAAAAATAAAAGCAAAGAAAGTGTATGTGGTGAGAAATAATTCATAGACACCTGGTACCTTTGACTATCTCATCCAGTCTGATTCAACCTGTCCAAGGTGCCTTTCCCTGAGAAACTATTAGTAGAACCCCAACTCCAGGAAGTGGGAGGTAAGTGTTATTTCTCCCTGATGGCCACAGTCTTCTGAAATAGCTTCCTCATGGAGGCAAGATGTTCTCCATTATTAATAGCCTTCAGATTGCTAGTTAAAGCCAAGTTATTCCAGAGAAATTGGGGGTGAATCATGACTTCATCAGAAATGTTGTTTTTAACTGAATTTTAAATTTTCACGAACACTGGTCTATTGACTATTCATTGTTGTAAATCTAACTTCCTAGGGCATAAACAGATAGTCCTATCTGAAAGGGTAAGGTGGAGATGGAGTTCTGATGGTCCCAGCAGCAATAAGAAATTGTTAGTGTAGCTTACAGTCTTCAAAATAAAAAATGGGCATTGGATTGAAAGCTGAGTCCCCTGCAGAAACATGTCAAGCAGAATTTCTTCCAGCTCGTTTTTTCTCATCAAGTATGCCACCAAAATGTCCATATCAAGCTGGGCAATTATATCTCTCCACTGACCCAATAGTGCTCAAGATATACTTCCAGTTGAAAATATTGAGAATCGAGAACCAGAATTTTGTGAAGAGCTCTATTTTACTTCTTGAATTAGAACAATAATCACACAAATTTACAACCAGATTTGCACAAAGAATTCAAGAATAACTTTTACACATCAGTAATTATTGAACTCTATAGGAATGAATTCCATTGCTTCATTACTTCATACTCTGCTTGGCAAATACAGTTTCTTTCCGTCCCTCTATTTTGCTCTGCTATTAACACATACAAAAAGGGCAAATATATTTTAAAGGCAATTCAATAACCTTAGTTGACCTGCCCAACAGAGTAGTTTTTTCTCCTCATCTCTGAATTCTTGGTTCTTGTTGATTTCTTCTGTACTTCATCCTAGATGGCCACAATCCAAATTCACACAATTGTGCATCACTTTCTCCAGTCACAGTTTCTTCTCTCAGCTGTCGAACAGAGGATGCTCTTCCTACTAGGCATACTCCTCACTCTCTTGCCTTCAATATTCTCTCCAAATAATACTTTGCCTTTCTCCAAGAGTGGATTCACCTCTGTTTGAACCCAAGCTGCAAGCAGGCTCTCCCAGAAAGTAGGAAAGGTTTTGTGCATTCTCCCTTTATCTCTTACATGTAAGCAAGTGAGCAATTTTGTCATATTTATTTATTTATTATTTATTTTTTGGATTTATATCCCGCCCTTCTCCCGTAGGACTCAGGGCGGCTGACAATCTATTTAAAATACATACAAAACAATACAAATTTAAAATTAATTAAAAGGAATATTTAAATATTTGTCGAATTTTAAAATATAATTAAAACCCCCCTAAAAATTACCCTAGGCCAGTCCTGCAAGCTGGAA
>NW_015386360.1:334409-343420 GCF_001527695.2 Protobothrops mucrosquamatus | reverse complement strand
TATTTTCTCCTCACTCTCAAGTTATGTTCTTGTCTGACTTTAAATCTTTTGCATTTTTGTTGTTGTTGTTTCCTCTCATTGCTTCATTAAACCAGCCACTTCCTCTTTTTTGTCTAGACCAGGGGTTCTCAACTTTGGCAACTTTAAGACTTGTGGACTTCAACTCTCAGAATTCTGCGAATTGAGTTCCACAAGTTTTAAAGTTGCCAAGGTTGAGGACCCCTGGTCTAGACCATTCTTTCCAGATTTGTTTCCTCTCCTTCTCTACTCAGTGGAGTCCTTCAAGATTTCTCCAGTCAGCATCTAGCTGGGGAATTCTGGAAGCCAAAGTCCACATATCTTAAAACCGCCAAGGTTGAAAAACACTGCTCCAGAGGAGCCATTTTTCAGTCCTGAGGAGCCCAATTCTATCCTTGCAAGATGGTCTGTGTCTCCTAAGAAGCTATTTATGTCATCCTTATTTCACAACATTATTTCACCATTGTTTACCTTTACATCTTCTTTCCTCTTTTCCATATCTCGCTAATTACAAAGCCTGGCAACCAGATGACTATTGCTTGCTTCTCATAGCAAACCCCTACAAAGTTGCACCAGCTTCACTCATTTCTTCAACTTCTCTACAAATGTCTGGGTTATACTAATTTGAGAAGCATTTGCACAGCAAAGGAACTTAAGGACTGAGCCCAAAGGATGTCACTATGGCATATACATTTCATGAACATATAATAAAATAAGCCATGATAACATTATAATCAGGACATTTAGTTATGACATGACAACATGATTCCTCAGCACATTGTTTACAGTTGATTATTTTTGTTAAGTTAAAATTCTCAGTTGACAGTCAGAATGGCATATATGCCAAATAAAGCAAACAAACACACATTCTATCAAAAAAAAAATTATTTTATTCTGACCATATCTGAAACTCTTGAAATGTACAGGAATGGAGTTAGGATGGGCCTTCATGAGAGAACAACCCATTTTGAGGTCAGGACACTTTACATGCTTATAACACTCCCGATATTTAGTTCTATGAGAGAGAGGAGCAATGTAAAAGGGGAAGCAATAATAATCACAAATCCAAAAGGGCTTAAGTCTTTACTATCTGAGTGAACAACTGTCCCGCTGTGAATCTAATAGGTGATTTACATCACCAGGAGACGCTTTCAGAAAATTCCCCTTGCTGCTTGCCTATATTATGGTTGCTATAGGAAGGGGGTGTTCCCCCACCCCACCTTTCCAATATTTAAGAAATTGGTAAAACTGCATCTACTCCATCAAACATTTAATTATTACATACTTTAATGCTGTTCCTTAAAATCATTTTAATGGTTTTGATTTTCATTGCATTAATTTTATTGTTGTTTTTGTGTTCTCATCACACAAATTATAATAATAATAATTGTTTTATTTCTTAATGTTTGTAAGCCTTCCAAGAACTATAGCAATCATTTAAATATATTAACTCTGCTTCCATTCATACGCTTTAATTTTTTTTTGAAAAAGCCATTGCTTTAACTAATTCTTTGTATTGTTATATATATTTTCTAGCTTACTCCTCCATTATATAAAGTGGACGCTATGACAGTTCCAACTGCGGTATGGACTGGAGGAAAAGATTTACTTTCCGACCCAAAAGATATTGCTATTTTATTGCCTCAAATTAAACAACTTGTTTCCCATAAATCCATTCCAGACTGGGCACATCTCGATTTCATATGGGGTCTGGATGCACCCCAACGCATGTATAATGAAATAATTGATCTGATGAAGAAACATGCATAATCTTTTCCAAAATAAAATAAAACAAAATGGATAACTCAAGCATCAGTGTAATTCTCCGTTTGTCACCTATAGCATCATCCCATTATTTAATGTGCTATTTGTAGTTTTGGCTGCAGTGACAGTTCTCTGTAATACACATTGGATAATGTAAATTTTTTAATACACATTTTCCATTTTAAACAATTGCACTCAAAATAGCTCCCCACTCATATCAGAATCATTTCCCTGTCTCCGAATTCAGTTGACTGAAGACAAATACAGTTTTGGAATAGTATTATCATGAAAGAGAGGGGGGGGCGTAATACAAATAGTTGTCAATTTACAAGAGTAACGGAGCCTGCCCGGGACAGTTGTAAGTCATGATGGTTGTCAAAGCAGGTCAACACATGACTGACCTGAATTTACAAGCTTTTTTTTTTGTGGCTATTATTAAGTGATTCTCGTGGTTGTTAAGCAAACCCATTGTTCATTATGGAGTATTTTTGCCAAAAAATGGAAGTAAATGCAGTTTTTCGGCAAAAACATCATAATTTATAGTCATGTGATTATAGGATACTGCAAACGGCTGTAACATAACTAGTCTCAGAACTGGGGGGGATACATTGGAATTTCAGGAGCTGTTTGTAAGTACTTGGGAGGGGTCCTTTGTAAGTTTGAGTGGTTGCTAATTGATCAGTTGTAAATCAATTATAGAACAAGATTAGAGAAAGAACTTTTGCTGTTTTTGTAATTTAGCCCTGCTAGATTGATTTGCTGAATCATTCAATGATGATCACTTTCTATTGCAGAAGCTTAATTTTCTTAGGTGGGATTAAGTAGAGGCTTACGAAGACTCAGTACTCAGCGGCTGTTTTGCACAATCTAAACCACAAATTAACCAAGCCAATTTTGCATCAGAATGTTGCACAGCTCAGTGCATCATGAAAATCCAAAACCTAGTTTCAATAGAGTAAGTTATGAGTAAGCCTATCACACAAACACAGTCTGTAGCTGCATTCACACATATGTATCACTCAGCATGGGTGAAAAAAAATACACAACAGGCTGTTTGGGCACATAGTAAAATATATCCTGTATATCTATCAGTATGCTGCATGTGTCTTCTTGGCAAGATGCAGGCAATAATAGGTTGGTTTGCAAGGTAATCTCTAATTCTAACCCTGTTTATATCAATCATGCCCTAATCACCTCTAGATTAGATTACTGCAATGCAGTCTACATGGGGCTGCCCTTGAAGAGAATCTGGAAGCTTCAGCTGGTATAGGATGCAGCAGTTATGCGTGCTTCTAGAACAAGGCATATTACACATCTGCTCCATGAGTTGCATATTGCCAGTTTGTTTCCAGGTCTAATTCAAGGTGTTGGTTTTAATCTGTAAAGTTCTTCATGGCATAGGACAGTGGTGGCGAACCTATGGCACGCGTGCCAGAGGCGGCATGCGGAGCCCTCTCTGTGGGCACACGCCATCACCCCAGCACACGTGGTCTCTAAAAGTTCGCCATCGTTGGCCTAAGGCCAGCCAGCCTGGAGCTGCCATTGGGGAGCCCACCATCCCACCCGCAAGAGACCCCCTGGATCTCCCCCAACCCGGCCCGGCTCCCACAAGTGTCCCTCCCCAAGGTGGCCACTCCCACCCTGGCCATGCTCACCCAATCTGCCATTACTGCAGGCAAACCCATCCAGTGGCCATGCCCACCCAGTCTGCCAAGCCCACTGTAGCTGCACCCACCGAGTAGGCCACACCCACCCGGCACCCGGTGATACATAAGTGGGTTTTGGGTTGCAGTTTGGGCACTCGGTCTCTAAAAGGTTTGCCATCATTGGGATAGGACTATCCAAAGGGCTGCGTCTCTCTGTTACATCCGCTGCATTATATCTGGGAGAGAAGGCATGCTGCTAGGGATTTACATTTGGTGGGTATTTACTGTGGAAGTCACCTTATGGAACATTCTTCCTCCTGAAACTAGTGTAGCAATATCCATTTTGACATTTCAAAAGTCCCTCAAGATGTGATTGTGTTATCAGGCCTGGGGCTTCCAGGAAACAAGAGACATGCTTATATGGCTCCATTGTTGAGTTGGCCATTTTTACCCTCTCTTACCTTGGTTTATTTGTTTTTTGTAATATTTATTTTTTAATGTGGATTGTTATATCTTGTTTTTTGGTATCTGTTGCTTTATTTGATTGCTGTGCACCACTCAGAGTAGTTTTTGTGAGATAGGCAGTTATGAACATAATAATAAAACTACCAAAGAGAAATCCACAATCCCACCAACACTGGAAGAACAAGCTATTGTATATACTCACATACTAGGGATAGTGAGACAAACGTCATATAAATTTAATAAAGAAATAAATGTAAACAGAGACCGAACCTCACACACACTAGCACTGATGGTATTACCTAGTGGGGTAATGAAGTGTCTGCAAGCAAACAACCAAAGTCAGAGAGCACTAAGGACTACATAAACTATTCTACTTCTCCCATGCTCAGTTTCTGCTTAGAGTTAACAGGAAAATACTTGTTTGACGGACTTGTAGAGAGGCATGGACTCCTGTAGGCTGCCACAATGTATTGTTAAGGCATGAAAATCCATATTTAAAAACAGGTTCCCCGTAGATTTTTTTTTTAATATAAAGATCTGGACATCTTTTTTTTAGTCTCAAAAATAAAGCCATTTGGTTGACTTTTTAAATATAGATCAAACCAGCTTGCACTAGCATTTGCCAAACAGAATACACTAGTCCTCTGTCTTACTTCCAAATCCCTGCACTGAGATATCTCAGATCAAGGTATTAACAGTGATCAAGTGGGCAGAGTACATACAGATCTATGCTATTGTTTCTCAGCTGCTACTTAAGCCAGTTTTCTCCATGTTTCTTATGCAATGCCTTGATATTGCATCTTACTGGGTCCCATTTCTCATCTAAGCAATCTTTTCTGTGTTATTTTGCAATTCTATTTTATTAAGGCAAATAAGTCCTTCAAGAAATTGTTTCAATGTATCCTTATGCCCTACAGATATATTTTTATTCAGGGTTTGCTCCTGTCACTTGTATCCTGCCCCCCCTCAAAACATCCTTCTGAACCTTTATTTTATCATTTTGCTAGTCTTTGGGAAACTAAACATTTCAATCTGAAGTGAAGAGGTGACAAAATTTGTTTTGATGTGGCACTTTGCATCATCTCACAACCTCCACTGTGGTCCAGTAGCTGGAAGAGTTTTCAGAAGTGAGTTCAAGTGAAAACAATATGGTTATTTCATTTATCTGTTTTAAATAATCTTATGTGTACTGCCCAAGCCATTAAAGTAAAGAAACAAAATGTTGCAGATTTATATCTGCAGTAATAAAGAATAGATGTTATTTATGTTATGTTACCCTAACCCTAACCCAAACCCCAACTACAAAAGAAAGCTCCACCCAAACCAAACCAAATAACAAACAAATAACTCCCAGAGGACTTGATCCTACCGATAAACACTTGGAGGAAGACAAATGGAAGCATGTCACATACAGAAGGAAACACAATACTCAAAGAAAGAAGCAGCATACAACTAACAAACCCTTTCTGCCTAATCCAACCCAACCAGAAGCAGCCCCATTAAAACTGAGCAATTGATTTCTCCCCTTAGACCAAACACGCAGACCCACAACCCCCCCCCCGCAAAGAAGACATGCAGACACCTAGCAAAAGAAACAACTTAAAATATCCCTTAAAAAGCCACATCAACAGACACATGTCATGTGTCTGATTAACGAAACACTTCAAAGAACTTTCAGGCATTTTTTTAACCTAAAAAGCTTTTATTAGTATTACAGAGTGTCAGCACAACATGGTGGATGCTAAGGTCTGAATTTCCCTTCCTTTGCACATAATATTCCAGACATTTCCCCTCCCCTATTTTGGGGTCATGATTCACATCTTCCAATTAACTTGGAGGGCAAAGATTAACTTCCATTTCTTTTTCCCTGGGCTTTCCTTATTTTCTCCTCCCCTTTCCCTGTCACCTGATTTAACTCTGAAAATACCAGACAGTTCTGCATATATTGTCAAAGCAAGAATATTCAATATTAGCAGCGTTGACACCTGAGATAAACAGAAAAGCACCCCCAGACTGCAGCCCCCCCAAAAAGGAGAGTGTTGGTAATAGGAGACTCTATCCTCAAAGGAACAGAACCATCCATCTGCAGACCAGACATATGATCCAGGGAGGTATGTTGTCTCCCTGGACCAAAAATCAAAGATGTGGCTGAGAAACTAACCAAAATAATTAGGCCCACAGATTACTACGCCCCCCCTCCTCCCCCTCCTCCTCCTCCTCCTCCTCTTCCACATTGGGACAAATGACACAACAAACAACCTGAGTACAATAGTGAGGGATTACAAAACAACTAGGCAATAAAGTTAAGAAGCTAGGAGCACAAATAGGCCAACACCCCATCAAGCAAAAAAAGAATTTTAGAAATAAACCATTGGCTAAAGGGTTGGTGTCACCAAGAAAACTTTGGTTTCCTGGATCATGGACTGCATTTCCTACACGAATGACTTTTGGCAAGGAATAGACTACATCTCACGAAAACAGGCAAAAATGTACTTGGAAAAAGTCTGGTCCAACTCATCAGGAAGGCTTTAAACTAAAACTGAGGGGGGAGGGTGACCAATCTCTAGAATCTCTATAACCCAAAACCAATCACAAATCCCAAGAAAACAAATCAAACAATGAGGTAGGCAGTGATGAAAAAAAGAAAAACTCAAACAATAATCAGGAGACACAGGAAACACACCCATGGACAGGCATAAAAGTCTTAAATGCTTATATACAAATGTTCAAACCTTGGGGAACAAATAGGGTGAACTAGAAGCAATAGTACATGAAGGAGGGTATGACATAGTTGGCATAAAAGAAACTTGGTGGGAAAAAAACCCACAAATGAAATGGACTGATGGATGGATACAAATTATTCAAAAGAAACAGGTCTACAAAAAGAGGAGGGGGAGTTGCATAGTATGTAAGAAAACACTATATATCTGCAGAAAAGCACATGATCAAAGATAAAATCTCTCCAGAATGTATATGGGTCAATATAAAAGAAAAAAAGTGACATTACCATAGGTGTATATTACAGACTACCCAACCAATCATAAGAAATAGACGAACTCTTTGCCAACCAGTTAACAAATGCATGTCGGAAGCATACCACAGTAGTAATGGGAGACTTCAACTATTCAGATATCAACTGGGAGACAAACTCTGCAGTGAGCGGGAGATCAAACAGATTCCTAACCAACCTAGCCGTGGAGATGGAGGAGGAAACTAGACTTAAAGCTATACTGGACTTAATCCTTACCAATAGAGAAAAAGTGATAGAGGGAATTAAAATGGCCGGAACCTTGGGTGAAAGTGACCACGTCATACTGGAATTTAATATAATGCAAACACTAGCAATAGAAAACAATCCAATCAATGTCCTAAACTTCAAAAGAGCCAACTTTAACAAACTCAGAGAAAACCTAGGAAAGATTCCATGGATGAAAATCCTAAAGGGGACTTCCGGTGGTGATCGCGGCGCCGATGGCGGCTTTTCTTTGAGCCGTCTGCCCCGAGGACGCGTCAAAGCCGCAGGAACAGCTCGCAACAGCTGTTCCGCGGCTCGGAATCCCCCTCCCCGGGCAAAGGGGGGGTGAGCTTCCTAGATAGGGGTAGAGTTTCCTAGCCCTCATAATTCTTCTTTTGTGAGGACTAAGGTGTGAACTCCCCCGGAGTCTGGGACTTTCTCCGCTCCTCGGGCTGCCTTTGTTCTCTGAATGAAGCCAGACGCTGATTCCACCTCTGCCATTTAAAGAGACTGTGAGTAGAACCTCTAAGCAGCCAGAGCTAACCAGGAGGATTGGACTTTGAATAAATTGTGACTTTAACTCAGGAAACAAATAAGTATCTTCTCCATTTTTTGTTTAAACTAGAAGAAGAAGGAATATGGCTGCAGAAGGGCATTTTCTTTTTTGACAGAAGATATAAGAGACTTTTACTTTTCTGGATATAGAAGAAATATTGTAACGAATTTGCTTCTTTGTTGCTTATTGGGTGGGCAAGCTTTCTGCCTCTTTTTATACACTTAGTATTTGTTGCTTTTACAAGACTTTATAATACTTTAAAGAGGAAAAATAAAAATAAAAATATAAGTTAGAAGAAAGAGAAAAGAAAAATGGCTTCAAAACGTGTGGGAACTTCCGTTCCTCAGAAAGGCATGATCTCCTCCCCAGCTGTTCAAACACCACAGCAGCCCAAAGCTAAGACTCCTCCGCCTTCTCCCCCAATTCCTGTATTTACATTGAAAGAATTACAGGATGCTTTGAAGGACAATGCAATGCAATTACAGGACGCTTTGAAGGACAATGTAAGACAGATTAGAATAGAGACAGAGGAGCTTTTGGAAAAGAAAAATACAGAGATGAGAGAAGACATACTGTTTGCGCTTCAAGGCTTGGCAGTCCATGTAGAACATATAGATGAACGCGTGGATGAAGTGGAGGAACATGTTGAAAGTTTGGAATTCAGATTGGGAAAAGTGGAGGAGAACGTGGATTTAATTCAAAATGAGGTTATTATGTCACAATATAGAGAAATGAAATATGCTTTGAGGATAAGGGGATTGAAGGAAAATGCTCAAGAAAATTTGGAGGAAGCGATTGCAGCAGATTTGGCTTTGGTTTTGTCTTGTCAACCTGAAGAAATTGTGAGAGAAATGGAAAACATTTTCAGAGTTAATTCATGGGTTGCAAGACAGAGAAATCTTCCAAGAGATGTTGTAATCTATTTTTCTAGAAGATCAATCCGTAATGAAATTATTCAAGCCTCACTTCCGGTGGCAGGCGACCTCGTCGGACGCAGCTGTTTGCTGCCTGCCGCCTGTTTCAGCGTAAAAGCCGTTCTGACAGCTAGCATCAGCTGTCAAATGGCTTGTACCCTTCCCCTGGGCATAAGGGGATAGGTGAGCTGCCCGGGGTAGGAGTTGAGTTCCTGAGTCGTCCCATGTGGACGATGTAGGTGAGAACTCCTCCGGAGCCCCGAGGCTTCTCCGCGATTCAGGACGCCTTCGCTTCGGCGAAGCTAGAAGCCGCCGCCACTGCTGCAACTTAAATTGAACTGTGAGGTTTTTTTGTAAGCAGACGAACCGACCCTGGAAGTTTGCTTTTTATTTTGAACTTTGCTCTAACTTGG
>NW_015386360.1:331195-332428 GCF_001527695.2 Protobothrops mucrosquamatus | reverse complement strand
TCCACGAGGTACCAGAAAGGAAGGAATTCTTGAAGAGCAAGTGGCTGAGGGAGCTATGTCATCAAGTGCTACAAAACTACAAGACCAAGCTAAGCAGCAATTTATGGAAATTAAAGATGATCTGAAGGTACAAAGAATGACCCGTGCAGCTCATAGATGCAAGGAAAGAGAGCAGCAAAAAGTGGAAGTTGTACCTACAGCGCAGCAAGTTATTTCAGAGCCAGTGGGAGGTGTGAGGCTGAAGAGATCAGTAACAGCTGATTTACAAGGCGCGTTCCAGAGGCTCTCTGCCATTAAAGATGGCAAGGTTTCTGACATGGAATGTTAATGGCTTGAATTCTCCACAGAAAAGAAAAAAGATATTTCATTATTTGAAACAACATAAAAATGATGTTGTATGTTTACAAGAAACTCACATTACAGCAAAGGATCAAAAATATCTGATTAATTCACGGTTGGGAATACATTTTATGGCACCTGCGCCTCAGAAAAGAGGCGGGGTAGTTATTTATGTGAGGAAAGAGTTTTTGCCCAAATTAATTGATTTTGATCCAGAAGGAAGATATGTTTTTATTGAAATATTATTGAATGGAAAGAAATGTCTTATTATTGGATTATATGCTCCAAATCAACAACAGAAACAGTTTTATAAATTGGTACATCGGAAATTAAATCAACTGGATTACAAATCTGTTATTATGATGGGAGACTGGAATGGAGTTTTAGATTCACGAAGAGACAAGAAAGGTTCCTGTAAAGCTTTTAGTTCTATACCGCCTAAAACCTTTTTTGATTTGAAGGATGAATTGGAATTAAAGGACATTTGGCGAGAACGAAATATGGAAGAAAGAGATTTCACCTTTTTTCAGATAGGCATCAATCTTATTCTAGAATTGATTTTTTTTTAATTACTAACAATTTCTTTTCTAGGGTGAAGAATATTAAGATCTTTCCTAGGACATTGTCAGATCATAGTCCTGTATGGATGGAATTATTTGCTGAAGAGAGGAATAGAAGAACTTGGAGACTGAATGAAAACTTATTTAGATATGATACAAACTTGCAGAAATGTAGAGACCAATTGAAAGAATTTTTTTTGTTGAATATGCATAAAGATACTTCGATTTCAATGGTTTGGGACGCTAGTAAAGCGTATATGAGAGGCATTTTGATTTATATGAACAATGTTTATAGGCGTAAACAGATGCAAAAATGAAAAGAGTTAGAGGATGA
>NW_015386360.1:312728-328427 GCF_001527695.2 Protobothrops mucrosquamatus | reverse complement strand
TGGAGAGGGGGACAATTATATTGTAAAACTTTTATAAAACTTTTAATAAAAATAAAAATAAAAAAAATAAAATCCTAAAGGGGAAAACAACCCAAAAAGTGTAGGAAACCCTGAAAAATGTGATCACAAAAGCCCAGACCAGCACAATACCACTGAGAAAGGAAAAACAAGAAATCCAAGAAGAAACCAGCACGGCTGCACAAAGATTTCTCTAACAAACTGAAAGACAAAAAGGACAATTACAAAAAATGGAAAGAGGGGCACATAACTAAAGCCGATTATCAGCAGACAGCCAGAACATGCAAAGATGAAGTCAGGAAAGCAAAGGTTCAGAAGAAACAAAGACTTGCAACAGAAATCAAGGACAATAAAAAAAGTTTCTTCCAACATATTAACAACAAGAAAAAAGTCAAGGAAACTGTAGGCCTGCTAAAGAGAAGATGGCAAGGAAATTACGGGCAACAGGGAGAAAGCAGAGGTGCTTAACTCATACTTTGCATCAGTTTTCACACAAAAAGAAACTATAGCCCAACACACACCCCAAAAAAAACACTGCAAAAAACATACTAGAAACAAAAATTAAAATAAGCAAGAAAATGGTAAGGGAACACCTATCCAACCTTGATGAATATAAATCACCGGGACCCGACAGACTACATCCCACAGTTCTGAAAGAGCTGGCAGATGTTATCTCACCACATCTTTCATAAATCCTGGAGCACCGGGGAAGTACCTGAGGATTGGAAAAGGGCTGATGTGGTCCCCATCTTCAATGACAAAGTCATAACTAGTAGCCAGCACGAATTTGTTAAAAACAGATCATGCCAAACCAATCTTATCTCATTCTTCAATAAAGTGACTAAACTAGTACACCAGTGAAACACAGTGGACATAGTATACTTAGATTTCAGTGAGGCATTTGACAAAGTAGACCACAACGTACTCCTTGATAAGCTAGGAAAAGATGAAATAGACAACAACAACACCAGATGGATCTGTTGCTGGCTGACAAACCGTACTCAATGAGTAGTCCTCAATGGCACTACATCCACATGGAGAGAGGTGAGCAGTGGGGTACCAGAAGGTTCCGTTTTAGGCCCAGTACTCTTCAATATCTTCATAAATGACTTAGAAGAGGGAATTGAAGGGGAACAGTTTGAACACCAAACTGACAGAAGTAGCCAATACCCCAGAAGACAAACTCAGGATCCAAAAAGATCTTGACAAATTTGACCAATGGGCCCTATCCAACAAAATAAGTTTCAATGTGGAGAAAAGTCTTACATCTAAGCAGGAAAAACCAAAGGTACAAATACAGATTGGGCGAGATCTGGCTTAAAAACAGCAACTATGAGAGGGACCTTGAAGTCCTAATGACGATCACTTGACTATGAGCCAGCAGTGTGCAGCAACAACCAAAAAAGCTAATACAATCCTGGGTTGTATAAACAGAAGCATAGAATCAAGATCACGCAAAGTATTATTACCACTTTATAAAACTCTGGTAAGACCACAGCTGGAATATTGCAGCCAATTTTGGTCACCATATCACAAAAAAAAATGTTGAGAGTTTGGAAAAAAATCAGAGAAAAGCAACTAAGATGACCAAAGGTGTCAGGATCCAGTTATAGTTCCTTTCTATCTATCTCCTCTGATCTAAAACCAATTCTTACCCTTTCCTGGGTCCTGCCATACTCCCAAGGGGGAGAGGTTTTTTTATTACTTTCACTTCCTCTATTCACTACAAAGTAACCTTTTGTTTATTCGCCTCTGCTAACCATTACAATGTAACCATTTGCCTCTTATCCTATGCACCTCTGAACTTTTCCTCCTTACCGGACAACTAGGAAAAATACAGCCTCCGGAATCTGGTTTATTTATCCGTCATCAAGTGAGAAGCTGTTGCATGATTGTGTACAACGGAGCCGGATTGATGTTATCTTTCCTGGATTTAACACCTAGAAATCTGCTGGTCTGAATTGCCCGGAAGAACTGCGGGATGGGGGTTGCTTGAGATTCTTGAGATTGAGAAATCCCTGCACAAAGAGGAAGGAAGTTGGGCACAGCACTCAAATTGGATCCTACAGAAAGCTATCGACCTGATGAAAAGAACCCTCAGCTCTCTAGGGGAGGAGAATTCTGAGCCCCGCGGCCCCACCAGCACCTGGAGCTGCAGCTGGAAAGACACTGAGGGGGAATTGGAACCTGTAGTCCCAGGGATGTCTGCTGATTCAATAGCGACCATTTCAGCAACCCCCACTCCCTGCCGACCCGCAGATGGCGATCCAGATGGAAGACAATACCACCGACGGCGAAGGCACCGATCCATTCAAATACTCCCACCACTGGATGCAAAATTCAAGGGGGAACCGACATGCTTGGGGTTTTCTCTAACCCAAGTCCTCAGCTACATGGAGGAATACAGGCGACACATCCCTAGCAACAAAGCCCGCATCCGTATCGTGCAATCCGCTCTGGATAGACTGGCCGCAGATTGGGTGGTGAATTTGCATGATTCTGATACCCCAGAGCTCAACGATTTCAACCATTTCATGTCCTCTCTGAGAAAGCAATTTGAGGACCCCCTGGCTGATAGCAAAGCCCACAAAATAATCAAAATGGTGAGGCAAGGCAGAATATACGCAAGAATTCCAGACCATTACCAACAAGCTGAACTGGCCGGAAGAAATCCTACTTAGCCATTTCAAAGATGGCCTAAATTATGACCTGTATGATGCTTGCCTGCCCTGGGGGGACCCCCACCAACTCGACAAATGGTACATCCTAGCAGAGGAAGCAGAGATCAACCTACTGAAGAGGCACCGCTGAGGAAAACCATGGGGCCGCTCACCACCTGAGCTGACGCGCAAGCCAGAGAAGCCACCGGCTATGGCCAAGCAGCCAACGGGCTGTTTCAAATGCGGGAGAGAGGGGCATCGTGCTGTAGAATGCCGTTCGAAAGCCCTCAGCATAACCCAGACCGATCACCGACCAGGAAATCTGGAAAGTCCCCAGCCAAGCCAAAAGAACCTGCCATGAGAGCAATAGAGGATGTGGAGTCCCCAAGCTCTGCCCAACATGAGGAGGGAACTCCAGCCTACACCACAGGGCTGGTGGACACCTCAGATGACAGCTCAGAGGGTGAACCCCTGGTAAGTGGACCCATCGCACCCATCCTAAGACAGTGACTATATTAGCTCCCTCCATACCTGAAGCTGTAAAAGTGAAAGCCTTAATAGACTCTGGCTGCACCCGCTGCCTCATTAGCCCGATGCTAGTGGGGAATTTGGGCATTCCGGTGAGGAAGCTAAAACAACCAATCTCATTTGGCCAGTTAGATGGGACCATAGCAGGGGGGGTGCCAGCTACCCTAGCAACTTTACCAGTCCACTTATCCCTGGGAAACCATGAGGAAGACATAATGTTTGTAGTAGCCCCAGGCATGGAATGCCCAGTGAGCCTAGGGCTGGAATGATTAAAGAAATGGAACCCCTGGGTAAATTGGAGGACAGCAGAAATCAATTTCCCGAAGGGGGACTTTAAGGACTTAAAACCCTAAGGAGTCCTACCAAATTTAAGAACAGAAAAAGCATCCATGGGAGAAGAAAAGGGCTACCCGAAATACCAGAGGAATACCAGAGGAATACCGAAGTTTTCAGTGAGGAGAGGGCAGATGAGCTCCCCCCTCACCAACCCATGGATTGCACCATAGAATTCAAACTCCTGAAGCCCAGACCAAACTTCCATAAGGAGAAGGAGGAAATAAAATAAAAACCTAGAAAGGGGATTCATCGAACCTGCCAAGCCTAAAGTGGCCAATTATTACCCTTTCCTGGGTCCTGCCATACTCCCAAGGGGGAGAGGTTTTTTATTACTTTCACTTCCTCTATTCACTACAAAGTAACCTTTTGTTCTCTTATCTTATGCACCTCTGAACTTTTCCTCCTTACTGGGCAAATAGGAAAGGGTTTTTTTTTTAAAAAAAATACAGCCTCCGGAATCTGGTTTATTTATCCGTCATCAAGTGAGGAGCTGTTGCATGATTGTGTACAACGGAGCCGGATTGATGTTATCTTTCCTGGATTTAACACCTAGAAATCTGCCGGTCTGAATTGCCTGGAAGAACTGCGGGATGGGGTTTGCTTAGGGACACTTTTAAACATTGATTTGTGAGGGAATCCCTCAGATCCTGTCTATCATGCCTACTATCAATTTCTCTTAATAAAAGTTCCTGTTGGAAGAAACCGTTTCCAAGAGTTCTGCTTTCTTAAGATGTGGGTTGAAGTGGTTCCTTACAAAAGGCCTGGAGACTAAAACATATGAAGAATGGCTGCAAGACTTGGGTTTGGCTAGTCTAAAGAAAAGAAGAAATGGGAGAGACATGATAGCAGTATTCCAGTACCTGAGGGACTGCCACAAAGCAGATGAGGCCAGGTTGTTCACCAAACAACCAGAGGGAAGGATGAGAAACATGGTTGGAAACTGATCAAAGCGTAGCAACCTGGAATTAAGGAGAAACTTCCTGACAATGAGGACAATCAACCAGTGGAACAGCTTACCCCCAGAAATCGTGGGCACTCCATCACTGGAGATTTTTAAGAAGAGACTAGATATTCACCTGTCTGAAATGGTATAGGGTCTCCTGCTTGAGCAAGGAGCTGGACTAGAAGAACTCCAAGGTCCCTTCCAGCTCTATTCTATTCTCTCTATTCTTATGTTCAAGGTGAGTTATGCCATATGCCATGTCATTAGAATTTTACATAGGTTTGAAATGAGTTTTACTGTTATATTATTATGAATTTTATGACTCAATACTTTAATTGTTCTAAACATTGGATTGAATAAATCTCTGGGTGTATGTGTATAAAATTGCATTCCATCATGATGCGACTTTGAAAAGTTTCTTTACCCAAAGCATAATTGAAGCAAAGGATCCTTCAAAGTTCTGCCCAGCCCTATTCATAAGTGACCTAATTGCCTGATGTATTTCCACATTTGAACTAATTTCTTTGTTTAATGCAACATCTTAAACTATTACACACATACACAATTTGATGCAATGATAAATGATCCAGATTACAAACTGTAAAGCCACACCAAACCAAACACCCAAAAACACTAAACCAAAGCAAACAAAACCAGAAACTATGGAAAATGTTTGTGCTTGCAGAGTTAAGGAAAGCAGAATAGGAAGAAAAATGGGTAAGGCTGATGGGTAGAGTCAAAAACATTATTGTACTAAAGAGAAATCATAATAGCAATTAGTGTCAATGTAATCATCAGGAATCTAAATGAACTTGATAGCACCTAACTAAATAATGCATGACAGACAGTTCTTCAACAACTATGTCTTCCTAATATCTCCCTGCTGGTTTGCTTGTCAGTCTGGGAGTGTTAAATTTGTTGTGACACATGAGAGTACCAAATTTCTCACAATCTTCAGATGAACTCAATTTGTTTTTTCTTGCCTCTTTTCAGAGAGTCCCCCAAATCTTTTCTGAGCAGCCCATCTATTTTATGAGCCACATGTACTTCATCATTGTACATGCAACTCATCTAAAATAAATATATTTATTGTGCCAAGACTTTGCTTCTAAAATATCTGCCTGTCAGATGAGCATGTTCTTCTACTTATTTATGCTATGGTACAATCCTGTTTTGATCTACTCAGTTGTTAGACATAATTGGAAATAATACAATGAAATATATAGTAGGAGTTTCCATAAAATGTCAGCAAAAATCCTCAAAACTATTGCCGAATTAACAACTGTAGAAATTCTCAGTCATCCAGGTCATGATTGTCCCCAAAGTGCTTTTTTTCAAAAGGCAACTGGATTTGGTTTTCCTTGAAGATGTTTCACTTCTCATCCAAGAAGCTTCTTCAGTTCTGTCAGCTGCCCAAGCCCAAACTGTACTCTATGACCCCCAGAGAATTACCATAGAAGAACTACGAGCATTCATAGACAAAAACCTGAAGTGTGGCTTTATACAACCTGCCTGACCACAAGTAGCTGCCCCAGTGCTGTTTAGGGGAAAGAAGGATGGGTCCCTTTGTCTATGGGCTAAATACCATCTGTCTTGAAAACATCTACCCAGTGCTCCTAATGGAGGACATGCTTGCCCATTTGCCCAAGAAAAGATTTTTACCAAACTGGACTTGTGGGAAGCATATTACAGGGTTAGAATCAAGGAAGGAGATGAATGGAAAATGGCTTTTAATTGACCCTTGGGGTGTTTCTAATTCTGAGTCCTCCTGTTTGGACTGCTGGGTACCCCTGCTGTATTTATGCAGCTGATAACTGCATAAATAAGGTGCTGCAAAAACATCTGTATAAGGGAGTTCTGATCTATTTGGATGACATTTTGATTTATATCAAAATCATAGAGGAACATGTAAAACTAATCAGAGCAGTGCTCAAAAAACTCCAGGCAGCCCAATTGTATGTTAAAATATCAAAATATGATTTCCATCAAAGCAAAATTAACTATCTAGGGCAGGAGTGTCAAACTGCCGGCCCATTGGCCAAATGCATCATGGCAAAACCGCGCCCACGCCATTGCCAGCAATGGAAAAAAAAGTCACGATATGTTGCAACACGTCACGTGATGTTGCGAGTTTGACACCCCTAATCTAGGGTATTGCATTTCCCACAAGGGGATAGATATGGATCCTGAGAAAGTGTGGGGAGTTCTGGAATGGACTCCTCCTTGCACCCAGAAGCAGCTTCAAAGCTTCCTGGGATTTATGAACTTTTACTGCCAATTCATCCCATCATTTGCTTAGATAGCCCTCCCCATCATCAACCTACTGAAGACAAAAGGAGAGGGGAAGCCCAAACCTAGCCAGCCATTGAAACGGACAATGGAATGCCAAGCAGCATTCGAAAAATTCAAGTGCCTGTTCACGGCAGAGCCGATTCTAAAACACCCTGACTCAAATACCCCCTTTTGTTATCCAAGGAGATGCAAATGATGTGGGGGGGGGAAGGGCAGTGCTGCTACAGAAAAACAAATGAGGGGATCTGCAGCAATGTGCATACACCTCCAAAAAGCTCATCAAAACTGAGTGCAGGTGGGCAGTTTGGGAGAAAGAAGCATATGTGGTGCATTGGGTACTCCTGACCTGGAGGCATTTCTTGGAGGGGGGCAAAGCCCCTTTTGAAGTGTGGACTGACCACAAAACTTAGAAGCCCTAAAAAAAACTGGTCCACTGGGCTCAGTACTTCAACCAATTCAATTTCACCCTGCAGTATCTCTCAGGGGGAAGAATTTCCTAGCAGATACTCAACCTAGATTGCCACAGTACAACAGCTCCAAGCCGGGGATAATTAGACTGGTTATCCCATAACAGCAACTGGCAGCTCCAGTAACCACTAGGGCGCAAGTGAAACTCAAGACCAAAGTAGCAGAGAACTTAAGGAGTGCCTTAAAAGCAGCACTAGAGAAAGACAAGTGGTTCCAAGCTCATGGGAATGAGTACACGATGCAAGATTGCTCAGTCTGGGTGGGTGCACAAATTATACATCCCTGAAAGCCAATGACTAACAGTCCTACAGAAAATCCATGATTCAAAAATAGCAGGGTGTGATTTTCATTAGTTGTCAGAGTGGAAACATCCAATGTTTATAGCGTTGACAAAAGGGTTATTAATCCTGTGACTCTTGAACTTGAATTACCAAAAACTCTTTTAGGCAGGTCTATCCGGTATTCCACTGAGGCCTCCTAAAATTGGAAATCACTTCTTCCCTACGTCCAGAAACAAAATATCCTCCTGATCTCATCATGATCAAAGGAGAGCAACTTTTTGAGGTCAAGGGTATATTGGACTCTCGCACGCATCGAGGCAAAACCCAGTATTTGGTGTCATGGAAGGACTTCCCTCCCTCTGTAATTGAGTGAGTGTGTTCCAAACATATCAAAGCATCTAAACTACTTAACAAAAGCCATTAATAATCCCCAGATAAACCTCAGTGACTGTCAGATTAATTATGCATTTGTATTTGTTTCTTCCCGTTCTATTTTATTTCCTCTACAGGACTAACAACTCTGACAAGATGGTAGGAGCAGAATGTAAGTTCTGCCATCTTTGACTTGCTGCATTGCCAGCATCCTCACATCAAGAGTTAGGGGGGAGGGGGCAAGATGGACAAATGGGCAATAAACATTTATGGGGAGGGGAGAATGACAGCTTGACAAACACCAGAGCAGCATAGAACCGGTTTGTGCCCGTACTCAAGATCACGCACCTTGGGAATGGAATGTGGATCGCTCCAAACATCTCATTTCTCAAAATAGCTAGATGACTTTCCATTAGCTGAAGATGAACTGATCAAAAGGGGGAGGGCTGGGGGGAGGGAAAAATGTTGTAACCTTTTGTACAGGAATCTTTAGTTCTGGCCTAACTTTACTGCAACCAGGAACCTTTAGTAAAAGAACCTATCACTTACTTAAATGGAGTCGAGGGTCTTTCTTTCCTAAGGGATCTCACTGGGGCAGGTCTGGCAAAACGACTTCAAGGAAAACCAAGTCCAGTTACCTTTTGAAAAAACCAACTTGGGGATATTGCCAAATTAGAACTTCACATGACCAAAACCAATATTCCTACTGGTGAAGGCTGTGAGGAGGAAGTATGGTACCATGGTTTAATAATCGGAGTGCTATGGGTTTGTCAACCAAATTTCCAGTCCTCTTTTTCCAGCTACTCCCAACTTCCCAAAAGTTAATGTGACCAATTAATACCCAGTGCTCATTAATTCACAATCAATTCTCATTTATCCATTTCTCTGCAAAGTTCAAGGTTTTTCTGATCATTCTGACAGCTCCATAAATAACTATTTTGGCTTCCTATCAGCCCTCATTACTTGAATTTAATTTTCAGGGAAGCACTGTTGTACAAGCAATCCCAGTAGGCATTCCTCCTTTTCTGATGTTATTCAAAAGGATCACCCACTGAGAACATTCTTGCAGCGTAGAATGTCTATGGACAGAAAACGGCTGTAAGAAAAACCTCATGAGCAAAGTCTTCCTCCTGCAGATATAAACACTGAACTCATGGATATTCAGAGAGGGTGAGGTCATCAGAGCAATGTTGACTCTTCCCACATATTCGGGATGTTTAAAAAAATCACACTGAAAGTTAATTGACTTTTCTAGAGAGATGACAGAAGGAGAGATTAAGAGAACCAACTGGATCAGTGACTGGAAGGATATCTTTAAGATCAGTGAGTATAAACTTAATGAAAATAATTAAAATTATTTTTTAATCTCAACCCCACTTATGTTTATTCCAGGTTGCTTCTCGAATATATATATACTAATTAATGCCAAACGGGGGTAGGAGAAGGATAGTTGAATAGACTGGGAAACTTAGGATTAAGAAATTAATAAATTCCCTACTGGTTAAATTCATTTCTATGAATTTGCACGCTGAATTTGTTTTCGCATTTTCCATTTACGAAATATTGGTGGTGAAAGAAAGCAGGTCTTTGTGGGCTTCACTCCCCTAGTTATTCATCTCTCCCTGTATTGGCTCTGCTTTAAAACAGTGCCTGCTTTAAGCCCTTCTTTCTGATCTAGTGATGGCTCTAATTCTGATTGACTATCACATGGCATGTCCCCTCCCTTCCAACACCTGGTTGCTGCTTTCTGCAGACATTTTTACCTGGGTTGATGGGCTTTTAGGCTCTTCACAAGATTGGTAGTTAGTTTTTGGTTATTATCTGGCAATTCATCTAATGCTGGACAGTTATATTAATGAACTGTCCTTGCCCTCGGTTTTCCCACCCCTTCTAAAAATGTATAATTCTGGTCAGTCCCTATATTTTCCAGCAGGCATCCTTTCGGTTTCTACCTAGACTGGATGAAAATGTTGCTGTCATGGTTCCGAAAGATGAAACTCTTCAAAGAACTTTGAGGCATTGTTTACCTTAAAGAATCTTTAATCGAGCAGCATAGCTTCGGTACGTACATAGTTGAAGCCAAAATCTGACTTCCCCTCCCTTCAGCACATAGATCAAAGCACAATTCCCTCCTACAACTAACTGTCATAAATCACATTCTCCAATTAATTTGAAATGCTGGCTTCCCACCCAGTTCGTTATCCCACCATGCTTTATCAGCTCTTGTTACGATATTGCATGTCTAACTAACTCCCATCACATTCCTCTCCCTCCCCCACATTCCACCCTCCCTCTTAATTCTAAGAGTACAGTATAAGAAAGAAAATGGCTGCATCTCCATCTGTTGTCAAAGCAAGAACATCCAATGTTAGCAGCATTGACAGTTGCTTTCCCCTCCTCCCACTGTAGTCCCTAGGCTTCAATTTCTGCTGAACCCCTTGAAGTTGACTCAACCTTCCAATCTTCTGAGGTCAGTAAAATGGAGAACCAGATTATTGGAGCAATATACAAATAATGCCTCTACATTGTAAACTGCCCAGAGAGTCCAGTAAAGTGCTATGGGGCAGTATATAGGCCTAAATGCAATTGCTATTGCTGTTTCTCCTTGAGGCTAAAATGAAGGAAAGGTATCTATCATAATACAGTTACTACACCCTTGACTTGAATATTTCACCTATGAAGAGACATTTTACCTCTCATCAACATTACCAACAATCCATCTCACCTTAGATTATCAGTCTTCCAGTCTAATCAGCAAAACAAATAAAACAGCCTTATAAATTAAGAATAAGGAGAGCTGTCACATTCCAGTTAATAATAGTATTATAGATATTCGCAGAATATTCCTCCAATTAAACACCATCTAAATTGCAACAAGGGTGATGGGGCAGCCATAATTTCAATAACATGTTTTTCCATAATATAGAGTCAGCTAATAAAAGTACACACTCCTCATCACTATTACCACTGCAATATGGCTATCAAGCATGGATGCAATTGCCAGGCTATGGTTCTAATCTGTAAGGGGAAGGCAATCCCATCCAAAACAGGCATATCTCTAATAGGAGGAATCTGCATATGGAATTAGAGCAAGGCAGCTATTAAAGAAATTTATGTCAAGTTGAAAGAGTACCCTCCCACCCATCCTCCCATAAACCTCCCATACCGAGACTCAATAAGTAGAGAAGAGATCAGATCAGCAAAGTTCTTTTAGCTCTTCTATGATACTCCTGTGTGGTTCCTATTTCTGTAAGAAACCTGGAACCTTTGATCTTTGGACTGGATGAGAACCCTGACTTGGCTCTTGGACCCTTGATTGGATTTAGATTCATCTTCTGCATGCTTCTATAAAAAAAACAAACTTTTCAGGCAAGATCCTATTTTGTTTACATATTTTGTTCACTGTTTATCTTTAAAGTCTTGAAATGAAATGTAAAATTCCATTGCAACTGTGTTTATGTGTGATTAAAACCTGAAACAGGACAAATAGTATATGCTAATAGTCTGACTAAGAAAAGTTTAACTAAAATGTAATGGTCTAATGTCCTACAAATGCATTGAAATACAGTAGAACCTGATGTTTAACTGCTTTGAAATTCATTGAATTTGGTACTCAATGCATATTGATGTAAAAAATTTGTTCCATTATTCATCATTTATTTGGTACTCAACACACAAACTAGAACTTGTCAGTCTCAGCTGCCTTATTCCTTATGGGGAAAAACTGTTTGATCCTCATTGTTTTTGCTACTCAACATGCCTCCTGGAACCAATTAACAATGAGTACCAAGTCACTACTGTACAAAACTCGTAACACCATTCGGTTAAGATTATGGAATGCAATTATCTTTGGCAAAATCTACATTATTAAAATTCAACAGTTGGGAATCCAAATGGAAGCTGAGCAGATTGGTTGGCAAGTTCATCCTAGAGTCTCTTTTCATATAATTTAATTAAAATTGGAGGTCTAATAGGTGAAACAGCTAATGTGGGAATATGAGACAGAGATACATATAAATCCTAGCCAGTAGGTTTGTCTGTTACTTAATCTTGATGCAGATTCTTGGCTACCTATTTGTTTAATCCACTGTTGAAGTAAGTTTAATTATTTTTCAGCACTATTCAGATTGAAGCCATATTCATATTGGTAAAATTCTGCTCAATGGCCTGTTTCTACTTAAAGTAACATATAGCAGAAGATATTTCAGGGCTACTGGTGCTTTGTATCTTCAGGAAGCTCGTGTTTCTAAAATATTAATGAATGACTGAATTGCTTCTTACAGGATGAAGATGAGGAGTTTCATAATAATGGCTTATTTATGCCATGGAATGCTCAGTTTGGAAGAACTGAAAACTTCAGAAACATTTAACACAAACTATAAAGTGGACCCTGAATGTTTTATGAATATTGTATGTTAAATTCATTTTGACTGTTATATTTTGATACATAAAGAAAATGCAAAAGAAGCATCACACCAAATCTATAGCCTTCAAAGAATTATTTATTCTATTTACTCCAGTGTGATGTAGAAATGTTTAAGGCTATATGCTATTTTATACAATATAAAAGTCACCAAATAAGGGGAGAAAAACAAAATCGGGAACATTTTTTAATTTTTTATTTAGTTTTTTTATCCAACCTATATTTTTATAAATAACTGAAGGCAACAAAAATATCTAATACTCTTTCTCCCTCTTATTTTCCCCACAACTACTCTGTGAGATGAGTTGGGCTGAAAAAGTAAGTGAGAGTGACGTCACCCAACTGGTTTTCGTCAATAATTT
Organism: Protobothrops mucrosquamatus; assembly: GCF_001527695.2. Classification (NCBI taxonomy): domain Eukaryota; kingdom Metazoa; phylum Chordata; class Lepidosauria; order Squamata; family Viperidae; genus Protobothrops; species Protobothrops mucrosquamatus. The sequence goes on along the minus strand of NW_015386360.1, from coordinate 315,744 downwards.
ATGATCAGATGGTATCAAGACGGTACATATACAGGTAGTCTTTCATTTACGACCACAACTGAGCCCAAACTTTTTGTAGTTAAGTGAGACTTTTGTTAAGTGAGTTCTGCTCCATTTTATGACCTTTCTTGCCTTAGTTGTTAAGTGAATAATTGCAGTTGTTAAGTTAGTAACCTGTTTGTTAAGTGAATCTGGCTTCTCCATTGACTTTGCTTGGCAGAAGGTCGCAAAAGGGGATCACATGACCCCAGGAAACTGCAACCATCATAAATATGAACCAGTTGCCAAACATCTGAATTTTGATCACATAATTATGGGGATTCTGCAAAGATCATAAGTCTTTTTATATACACAACCAAGCAAGATATGTAATAATATACACAGTTTGTACAGGAAGCTTCCCCAAACAATATTTTTTACAAAAAACAGCGGGAGTTAGAGGTGATGACTAAATGTACTTTATTTTTTCTGAGAAAAGATCATAACTTCCAGCACCACCATAATCCAGATCTGACGTTCTAGGCCCCTAATGAGGAGCCCTGCAAATTAAATTGCCTGCCAGTCATATCACAGGTCAAGCATGTAATTTTATTACATATTTTAAATTTTAAAGACTTATTTCTGATAGCCCTTGCACCAAGCATAGAGTAACAACTTTGCAAGTATAAAACAATTCCATCTACACAGAAAGAAAACCTGAAAATTACCTCCAGGGTCAATGCAAGAGTCTGTACTCTACAAAGTGTCAAAAGACACACCTATTAAAAGCATTTGAGATTCTTATTTCTCCTAATGAAAAAAAGCCCCTAGCATTTATTTTTGTCTGTATCATTCGAAGTATTTCAAAAGATTATCAATATTATTAAAACAGCTTTTCATTCCATTGACTTTGGGTATGGACCTGCAACAAATAAATCTGATTTTGCTTATGCTCCAGCTCTTGAAGGTCCAAATTTTGGCAACCTCCCTGAAGTTGGAGGTCATGAAAGTGGAATATTCCTGAGATTTCTGCAGTATTCATCATGTTGTTTGCTCATTTATGTTCAGAAAATATAACTGCAAACAAGTTTGCTCTGTTTTCTTTCTACCAACAGAGTGAGATTATCCATTTTCATAACTATCCAAGTGAGGAATATCATGTTGAAACAGAAGATGGATATATACTTACCATTTACAGAATACCTCATGGAAGGTATAATGCTGCAAGTAAAGGTAAGACCATGGGCAAGTCAAATAACATCCAATTGCAATCTGGTTTAAGAAATGGCAAAGAGGCTACCTTTGCATTCCACATCTGCAGAAGCACCTTTTTCTCTTCCAATCTGAAGTGCTGCACCATTCTACTCTTGACTAGCCTATATGACCTCATGCAACATACTTACCGAACATGGCTGACAATACTTTTCAATAATTGAGGTGGAATGATATAGCTCTTCAAAATGAAATGTAAAATTTTCAGAAGGAACACTGACATTAGTATTGGTGTTACAAGAAATTGTACTGTAACCTTCTCCTTTCAATATCTTAGAAGAGACCGAATGACAGATTAATTGAGTGTAAGGATCCACCTCACTTTACTTCTTAAGAATACAGAACTCTTGGAATATCTTTTCCAACAGACATATTTATTAAGAGAAAATGATTGTAGGCGTGCTAGACAGGATCTAAGGAATTCTCTCCCACCCTTCAATGTTTTAAATGTTTTCAAGCAGCCCCCCACCCCACAGTTCTTCCAGGCAACGATCCTCCTCCTCTCTTTTCCCAGATTCCAGGCGCTGCATTGTTCCCCCCCCTTTTCCCTTACTGCCAGCAAAAGGGAGACTTCAGAAAGGAGTAGATGAAAGGTTATGGCCATATTGTTATGGTCAGTCCTCTTGATAGAGAATTTTCTCTATCCTACTTATTTTCCTGAAAAAGAGAACTCCCAAGAAGCAAAAATACCTCTGAGAGTGAAAAAGGGAGGGATTCCCCCCCCCCTTTGGCTATTGGAAGCGGCAAATCTAGTTCTTTAAGGAGGAAAAAGATTAGAAAGAACTGAAAAATGATCCAACTCTGACACCTACTGGTGGATGAGGACTATAAAATTTCTGTCTGTGGCCTTCAAAGTCTTAGTAAACACAGCTGCTTAGATAAAGTGATATTTACAGAAACAATGGATATTTTACAAGAGGAAATATATGATATGCTGCAATCCATTCAAAGGACAATGATTTCAAACCACAAAGAAATACAAAATAACTTTGAAAGTATAAATCAACTTATCTCCAATTTAATTTCACTTCAAGAAAATCCTCAGGAGAACACAGCAGAGATGACTGAATATAAATTTGAGGAAAAAGATTTAAAGATGGACTTTCACAAAATAAAAGAGTATGATTTAATTCAAGTGGAAGAAAAGACAACTTGCATTTTAACATCACAAAACAAATTTGAAGGCAAGAGAAAGGATTTGACGAAAAGACAAAAAGTGACAGAAGAAGTGGAGAAAAGAGGAAGGAAAAGGATTGCTAATAGAAAGAAGAGGGCAAATGCTCATGACAGAGACATTGATTTACTTTCTACATCTACAGTAACACCTACGATCACAGGGGAAAACCTTTTGATCCAGCAAAGTACATTGATTAAGAAAGATTTTGGACAAACAAAAAAGATTAAGATGGAAACCAAGAAAATAGATGATGGGACATATCAGAGAGAATACTTAAAAAGGAAACATGTGTTTGAATATGGTTAAAGAAATAGAAAAAATTTGAAACACACCACTCTAAGAGGGATGAAATGTTTTAGATACTTAAATATGACTGAATTCAAGAAAAGTATATATATATATATATATATATATATATATATTTGTTTTTTGAGGTTTTCACGGGTGTTTATATGTGAGTCTTTGGTCATTCGGGTTTTCTCCCGTGTAAGATTAGAAGTATCATAGCGACGTTTCGATGAAATCACATTCATCATCATCAGGCTTGTGCTTTTAGCTTTGTGCTTCTCAGAGTAATATGAAATGTCT
>NW_015386360.1:270957-311953 GCF_001527695.2 Protobothrops mucrosquamatus | reverse complement strand
GATATCTAGGAAGGGTAGTTGGTTATTGGATTCTATTTCCATGGTGAACTGTATTTTGGGGTGAAGGCTGTTGAGGTGTATGAGGAAGTTGTCCAGTTTTTCTTTCCCATGTGGCCAGATTATAAAGGTGTCATCTACATACCTGAGCCAGAGTTTGGGTTTGTGATCAGATTTTTCTAGAGCTTGGGTTTCAAAGTATAGAAGGATCGATAGGAATCGAGTGGAGGTGGAAGAGAGGAAGACGGAAGAAAAGGGAAGGGTGAGAAGGGTGGCAATGAGGCCCCAGAGAATGAAGAGAACGAAGGATAGCAACCGGATCGGAAGTGAGGAGGACGAGCAAGAGGAGAGGGATAAGGAGCGGGGGGCGGTGGGGCTGGCGACACTGCGAGAAAAGGAGAGTGGGAAGGGAGAGAAAGCAGAGGATATGGAGGATTTGTACGATCAGAACAAGCGGGTAAAGGAGGGGCAGAAAGGAGAGAAAGAGGATAGGGGGCATGCCGTGGGGGAGGATGGGGGGGCAGCAGGAGCGGGGGGACAGACAACAGAGATGAGGGGAGGGAACGAACGAAGGAAGGACGGAGTAATAACGTGGGGAATGAGAATCGAATGGAGGTGGAAGAGAGGAAGATGGAAGTAGAAGGGTGGGCGAGAAGAGTGACAAAGAGACCCCAGAGAACGAAGAGAACGAAGGATAGTAACTGGATCGGAAGCGAGGAGGAGGAGCAAGAGGAGGGGGATAGGGAGCAGGAGGCAGTAGAACCGGCAACACAGCGAGGAAAGGAGGGTGCGAAGGGGGAGGAACTGGATGGCATGGAGAGTTTGTACGACCAGAGAAAGTGGGCAAAGGAGGGGCAGAGAGGAGAGGAAGAAGATAGAGAGTATGTGGGGGTGGAAGATGGGGGGATAGTAAGGCCAGTGTGATAGGCAATAGAAATGGGGGGAGGGAAAGAATGGAGGAAAGACAGTATAACAATGGGGGGAATGAGAGCCGAGTGGAGGTGGAAGAGAGGAGGAGGGAAGTAAAGGGATGGGTGAGGAGGACAGCAAAGGGGCCCCAGGGAATGAAGGACAGCAACCGGACTGACAGCGAGGAGGATGGACAAAAGGAGGGGGATAGGGAGCAGGGGGCAGTGGAGTTTACAATACAACGTAGAAAAGATGGTAGAAAGGAGGAGGAATTGAAGGATATAGGGAGCTCGTATGAACAAAAAGGGGGGGGGGACAGAGTGCGCCGGACCCAAGGCCACAGACAGAAGCAATTAGTAACATCACGCACGTAGGCAGGGGAGGCAGGAGAAGACTAACTACCGGTGTGAAGACTACAATTAAGGCGCAGCCCAATCGCCTGGGACCGGTGACAAGGTCCAGGAGCCGGGCGCAGATGATGGGTGGCTTATAAAAGGGACTCTCCCATGGACTGGCACGTAACCCTGACGATGTCGGAAGGAGTCCGACGAAAGCTTGGTGATTGGTGATTGTATTAAACTTTTTTAGTTTATAATATTCCTGGTGCTCATGTTTTATTGTTTTTTCAGAAGATACATACATACATACATACATACATACATATATATATATCAGCTGGCATAAAAATGCATGAACACCAGGAAGTTTATAAAACTATAAAAGTTTAATAAAACACAATACCAAGCTTTCGCTGGCAACTGTCAGCATCATCAGGGTAACTTCCAGTCGAAGGGGAAGCCTTTTATGGATATGGCGCTCTTTGCACCCGGCTCCTAGATCTCGTTACCGGTCCCAGCCAATCCACCTGCATTTTGATAGTAATTTCCGTATTGCTAGCCATTGTTTTCTTGCTTTCCTTGCTTGTATCCCTGTCATCATACTTCCCCCCCTCTTCCTGTGACCGTGTGTTATCTTTCCGCTGTTTACCCTCTTCCCTTTCTTTCCTAACGCTCCCTGTCGCCGTTCTCCTCCCACTTTCTTTCTTTCCATGGGCCTTTTTTGGAACTACGTCCTCACTGTCTTTCCCTATGCCACGGGGTTTCATTACGATAGTCTCATCCTGGCTCCCGTTCCCCAGCGTTCCCTCGCTAGTTTTCTCCTTCATTTTCCTATCCATGGGAACATTCCTAACGGCATTGCTGGAGTTCATCCATGGTCCCTCCCCGAATTGGCTGCAGCCCTCCTCCTCTCCCCACAGGATCCTTGGTGCCAAGGGGGAAGGGACCCCCTCCCCACTGCCCGTCCATTTCTCCATTCCTTGGGGTGTGCAATCATCCTTGGGGGGGGAGGGGGGAAAGAGGGGGTGGTCCTTCGGTTCTCGGTTTCCCCCCCTTTTTCCGTGTGATTCCGAGGGGGGATCATTCCTCTCAGATGTTTCCAGGAGCGCGTGGAGGCTCTAAGATTGTAAGTAACCATTTCCTCGTCCTCCCGTAGTTCTCTTACATGTCTAAAACGGGAGCACTCTGTTGAGGCAACAGCGTGGGAGGGGTTAATCGCGGGGTCCCTGATGGGGGTGGGGATGATGCCACAATCCTTCCATAGCGTGCCACTTAGACCCACCATTAAGTCCCGTATGGAGGAATCTACATCACAGACAGCCTGTGTTACTCTCCCTTACATCAGTAACGTCTCGGAGGCCACGACTAGATTATTGGCACCCTACAATATGAGGGTGGCACATAACCCTAATCAGACATTACGATCTAAGGTGATGAGACCAAAGGATCCACTCCTCACCACAGAAAAGTCGGGCGTCATTTACAGGATGAATTGTAAAGACTGCCCCACCAATTACGTGGGAGAGACTTCCAAAAGGGTCAAAACTAGGGTCCATGAGCACAGGTTGGCCATAAAAAGAGGAGAACAACACTCCCAAATTGGGGCACATATGATAGAGTCTGGACATGTGTTCGTCTTCAACAACGTACAGGTGATTGGTCATGACAACACAAAGGGGGGCCGCCTCCTTAAGGAGGCTTGGCTCTCAAATAAGGAATCCATTAACCGGCATGTCGACCTATGCTCTGTGCACACAACGTTAAGAGCATGGACCATGAGGGATCCTTCCCCCAAAAGGAAATGTTTTAACATCGCAACGTGCCCTCGGGAGAGAGAGGTGGTGGGGGAAATAAGCCCTGAAAGTGCCCAAATAGGGAACAACCGGCAACCGAGCAACCTTCTGAACATGGGAGTGCGTGCTGACCCCCAACGAATGGAAGAACACATTGACATCAGAGAGCCAACTACAGATGGATCTGGTGTCCCTCCGTGCCCTGTGAGGAGTTTGGCAAGGATGCGACTCTATACCCACACCCGGAGGCGGAGTGAGCATGAATGGAAGGATTGTGGCATCATCCCCACCCCCATCAGGGACCCCGCGATTAACCCCTCCCACGCTGTTGCTTCAATGGAGTGCTCCCGTTTTAGACATGTAAGAGAACTACGGGAGGATGAGAAAATGGTTACTTACAATCTTAGAGCCTCCACGCGCTCCTGGAAACATCTGAGAGGAATGATCCCCCCTCGGAATCACACGGAAAAAGGGGGGGAAACCGAGAACCGAAGGACCACCCCCTCTTTCCCCCCTCCTCCCCCCCTCGAGGATGATTGCACACCCCAAGGAATGGAGAAATGGACGGGCAGTGGGGAGGGGGTCCCTTCCCCCTCGGCACCAAGGATCCTGTGGGGAGAGGAGGAGGGCTGCAGCCAACTCGGGGAGGGACCATGGACGAACTCCAGCAATGCCGTTAGGAATGTTCCCATGGATAGGAAAATGAAGGAGAAAACTAGCGAGGGAACGCTGGGGAATGGGAGCCAGGATGAGACTATCGTAATGAAACCCCGTGGCATAGGGAAAGACAGTGAGGACGTAGTTCCAAAAAAGGCCCATGGAAAGAAAGAAAGTGGGAGGAGAACGGCGACAGGGAGCATTAGGAAAGAAAGGGAAGAGGGTAAACAGCGGAAAGATAACACACGGTCACAGGAAGAGGGGGGAAGTATGATGACAGGGATACAAGCAAGGAAAGCAAGAAAACAATGGCTAGCAATACGGAAATTACTATCAAAACGCAGGTGGATTGGCTGGGACCGGTAACGAGATCTAGGAGCCGGGTGCAAAGAGCGCCATATCCATAAAAGGCTTCCCCATTGACTGGAAGTTACCCTGATGATGCTGACAGTTGCCAGTGAAAGCTTGGTATTGTGTTTTATTAAACTTTTATAGTTTTATAAACTTCCTGGTGTTCATGCATTTTTATGCCAGCTGATATGTATGTATGTATGTATGTATGTATGTATGTATGTATGTATGTATGTATGTATCTTCTGAAAAAACAATAAAACATGAGCACCAGGAATATTATAAACTAAAAAAGTTTAATACAATCACCAATCACCAAGCTTTTGTCGGAAGCTACCGACATCGTCAGGGTTCAATGCTAGTCAATGGGCGAGTTCATTTATAGGCAGCATGCCGTTTGCATGCGGCTCCTGGATCTCGTCACCGGTCCTAATTGGACTCTAGTCGTAACTTCCGTATCAATGGCTGCACTTTTCCTGCCTCTCCTGCCTTCGTGTGTATTGCTACTCATTCTCCCCTTGTATAGTCCTGAGTTAAGGAAGTTCTCCCCCCCCTTTTTTGGTTGGGCAGGACCTCCGTGTCCCTCAGCTGACCTCCCCTCTCGCACTCACTTCCCCCTTGTCCGGGCTGTCCTACTACGGTACATTCTCTCCCCCTCCCCCTTCTTCCTTTTCATACCCCTCATCCACGCCCCAGTTGTCATCCCCTCTCCTGCGGGGTTGTGCACCCAGTGCCCTCCACTGATTTGCACCCTCCAGTCTCCCTCCTCCATTCACATGGTCACCGTTCCTATGGTTGTTATCCTGTCTAGCATCTGTTTTCACCTTCCCCCCGTTTCTGGTGCTCACAACCTCCGTATCCCCACGAGCGCCTCTAATGCCAGTTCATGGCTCTCGTTGGCGTAGTCGGGCTGTCCCTGTGGGGCAAGCTGGTGCAGCCACCCTCCCCCTTTTTAGGTGCGATCGATCTGTCGTTGCCTTGAACCGGCTCTTCTCGTCGTCCCCGTCATCTCTGTGCCCCTTCCTTCCTTGTCCTGGTGGTCCTGCTGCGATGTATTCCCTGTCCCCCTCCTCTTTTCCACGCTCATTTACATACCAGCTGTTATCCCTTATTCTATGGGGCCACTTTACAAACCTCTCACACCTTCTCCTTACTTCCATACTCCCCTCTTCTACATCCACACAATCCTCGCTCTTAACGTTGTTATCCCGTGCCTCCTCTATTTCGTCCCTCGCCCCATCTCCGATGCCTTCAATCTCCGTGCTAATCTGGACGCCACTGCCGCCCTCGTCTGGTGGCCCTGTTGTGAAGTGTTCTCTATCCCCTCCCTCTTTTCCATGCCCCTCATTTACATACCAGTTGTTATCCCTTGTTCTATGGGGCCGCCTCTCCAACCTCTTGTACCCTCTCCTTACCTCCATTCTACCCTCTTCTACGTTCACACAACCTTCATACCTACAGTTGTTATCCCATGCCTCTTCTGCTTCTTCCCTCCCTCCATCTCCGATGCTTACAACCTTCGCACTAGCCCAGACGCCAACGCCATCCTCGTCTCCCTTTCCATGTTCCTTTCCAATGTTCCTTTTTCTATGGGGTTGCACCCCCAATCCCTCAATTTCCCCTTCACCCACTCTATCCACCAGTCGATCATCCCCATAGTTATTAGTCCATCCGGGCTCAATTTTTCTCCTCTCCCCATTTTCAATGCTCTCAGCCTCCGTATCCACCAGTCGATCATCCCCATAGTTATTAGTCCATCCAGGCTCAGTTTTTCTCCTCTCCCCATTTTCAATGCTCTCAGCCTCCGTATCATCTCTAGCCCCCCGAATGTCACTCTGTTGCCCTTGTTGATACGGATGGGCCATCATTGAGTGGTGAGTCGGTCCGGTCGCCCTCCTATCCCTTAGGTACCTCTGGGTCGCTGTTGCTCCGAGCTGGCCCCTCCCCTTATCCTCAGCACCTTCATGTTTCCGCATCTCATCTTCTACGTGGATGTCCCAAAAGCCGTCAGTCTGGAAACTCGGAATCTCTCTCGGGGATGTTCCTTCTCTCTGACCCCCCAGGGGATGCAGTGAGGTCTCCAGTGCGCTAGCCACCGATCTTTCATCTGCCAGCGTCCTCCTTACTCCCTGAGTGGGAGGGTCTCTAGGTCGCTGGTCATTCCTCAGCTGGGTGCCCGTACATGACCTAGCCTTTCCCGGTCATTTCGGGAGGCCCGGGGGGAGTCTCTGGCTCACTGGACGCCATTCCTCCATCTCGCGGCAGCTCTCTTGCCTCTTGGGAGTGCACAGGTGCACCCAGGGCAGGGGGGCCCTTCGACCGTTGGCTCTCCCCCACCCGGTTGTTCATAGTGCATTCTTGCCATGGGGGGGGGTTCGTCTCCTCTGTGGTCTCCTCTATGGGGGTGTGTAATGGGGTCCCATGCCATCCCCGCTGGGGTGGGGGGTCACCCGTGCTCCACGCCCTTAAAGTCAGATGTGCTGGGCATAAGTCAATGTGCCGGTTAATAGTCTTTATCCGAGAGCCAGGCCTCTTTAAGTAGCCGGTCCCCTTTTGTGTTGTCACTGGCCAGCACGCATATGTTATTAAAATCGAAGTGATGCCCAGATTCTGCCATGTGCATCCAAACCTGGGAGTGCTGCTCGCCCCTTTTTACGGCTAGCTTGTGTTCGTGGACCCTGGTCTTCACTCTTTTAGAGGTCTCCCCAACGTAATTGCTGGGACAATCCTTACAATTAATCCTGTACACAATTGCTGATTTTTCTGTGTTGGGGAGTGGGTCCTTGGGCCGCATCACCTTGGAGCGCAACGATTGGTTGGGTCTATGGGCCACTTTCACCTTGTAGGGTGCCAGCAACCTGGCTGTTGCTTCCGAGACATTGTTGATGTATGGGAGGGTGACACGGGTCGTCTGTGGTGGTGGTTCCTCTACCCGTGGGTGGTCTCGGGGTTTGGGGGGTAAGCTGTGGCGTTTGATGAATTTTGTTGGATACCCATTGCGTCTACATATGCGGAATAGGTGGTATCTTTCCTCCCTTTTGGCTTTTGCTGTGCTGCAATGGGAATCTACCCGTCTAAACAGCGTTCTTATACAGCTGGCCTTGTGGGCTACCGGATGGTTGCTTGCAAAATGCAAGATCCTATCTGTGTGTGTTGGTTTACGGTATACCTCCGTACTCAGGGTTCCGTCTGGACTGCGATGGACCAACACGTCCAAGAATGCCAACGCCCCCTGGTTCTCCACCTCCTCCGTGAATTGGATATCCGGGTATACCGAATTGAGTATGTCCACAAAGCCAGCTCTTTGATCCCTTTTGATGACCACGAATATGTCATCCATTATTTATGTATATATAAATGCTTTGAATTAGAGTTAAGGGATTAGATGACAGAATAGAATGTCTGTAAGGACCCACCCCACTTTGCATCTTAAGAAGACAGAACTCTTGGAATATTTCTTCCAACAGGCATCTTTATTAAGAGAACATGGTTGCAGGCATTCTAGACAGGACCTGGGGCCCAAGCCCTACGGTTCAAGGTTTTAAGTGTTCCCAAGCAGCCTCCCCCCACCCCACCGTCCTTCCAGAGACAATCCCAGGCGTTACATTTCCACCCCCTTTTCCTCACGGCCGGCGGAAGGGAAACTTCAGAGAGGAGTAGATGAAAGCTGATGGGCCCTATTGTTATGATCAGTCATTTTGGTGCGATCCACGTTCAGTCCCTTTGAAGTTGTAAGGAAGGAAGTGAGAGCCATAACACCCCTTTGCTTATCCCCCTTCCCTTTTGTAGTATGATAGAATCCAGAGAGGGCAGAAATGGGGTTTTCCATAGTTGACAACTAGAGATGAAATATAGCTGGATTCTGACATCCTGCCCCCTTAAAAATAAGAGAGATCCACCTGAAAAGAAAAGAAAATAGGTATAAAAGTTAGTCTGGCTTGTTAGGATACTCTGTGTGAAACTTCTTTAATAACTTCGGGGCTCTGACATGACGTTTAAGGACCCACTTGTTTTTTAAGGAAGGGAGGTGTTTCCATGCTACTAGGTACTGGGTCGCTCCATGATATCTCCTAGAATCTAAGATTTCCTTTATCTCGAAGTGTTGTTCGCCCTCCACCATGATTGGAGGTGGGGGGGGATTTTTGACCGTAACGATGACTGATGCTCTCTTTTCAGCAAGCTGCAATGAAAAATTGGGTGTATTTGCCTGAGATTTTTGGGTAATTCTAATTCTACTGTTACCGGGTTTATGATTCTTTTAATTGGAAAAGGCCCTATATATTTTGGTCCAAGTTTTTTACAAGGTTGTAGGGACTTTAGGTATTTTGTAGATAAGTACACTATTTCTCCTATAATGAATGGTGTAGGCTCAACCCTGTTTTATCGGCTTGTGATTTGTATACCTATTGGCCAGGTGTTTTGTAATTGTTCCATCCATTCTTTCAGTGATGGGATCGCCGTTTCATTTGGGGTTAATTCTGGCATGGGGTTGAAACTTTGACAGGTGGCTATTTGAAAAGGAGTGTAACCTGTGCTGGAGTGGACTGCATTATTGTAGGCAACTTCTGCAAAAGGAAGTAGGTCCGTCCAATCGGACTGTTGAAAATTAATAAAGCATCCTAAATATTGCTCAAGTACTGAGTGACATCGTTCTGTTTGTCCATCCCCTTGTGGATGATGGCTAGATGTCAGTCCCTGAGTGGTCCCTAAGAGGGATAAAAATTCCTTCCAAAATGCAGATGTAAATTGCATTCCCCTATCAATTATGATGCATTGGGGTGCCCCATGCAATCTGTAAATATGCTGGATGAAAAGTTTCGCTAAGGCTTTTGCGGTGGGAATCTTTTGGCAAGGGATAAAGGGCACCTGTTTGGAAAACAAGTCCGTGACCGTCCAGACAACAGTAGTCCCATTGCTTTCTGGTAATTCTACTATAAAATTTCTATTTCCCTCCAGGGGGCTGAGGGATTTGCCACTGTTTGTAACAGTCCGGGTGATTTACCTTGCAACCTCTTTGCAGTTGCACACTTTGGGCAGCTGGCCACATAACTTTCTATGTCCTTTTTTATGGATGGCCACCAAAATTGCTGTTTAATTAAGTGTAGTGTTTTTACAAATCCAAAATGCCCTGCTGATTTTGTGTCATGGCAAAGCTGCATGACTATGATTCTTCGGGTTTTTGGTATATATAACTTTTTTCCACCCAAGGCAGTCCGTCTCTCATTGTGCACACGTGTTTATTTTTCTGGAACCATTCATCTGTTTCCAAACTTTTCCGGAATTCAATTCCAGTTTGGCTGCCCAGCTGTGGTTTTAATTTAGCTTGGGCTCTGGTGGTTACTGGCACTGCCAGTTGTGGTTCTACCATCATCAGTTTAGAGTCAGTGGCTCGCATGCTGTTATATTGGGGCATGCGAGATAATGCATCTGCCAGGAAGTTCTCTCCCCCCGGCAAATGCTTGAGCGTAAATTGGAACTGGTGAAAATGCTGGGACCAGCGGGCTTGCTTGGGGTTGAGCTTCCTGGGTGTTTTCAAGGCTTCCAAATTTTTGTGGTCTGTCCACACCTGGAAAGGGATTTTGTTGCCTTCAAGGAACTGGTGCCACATGAGTAATGACCAACGTATCCTGTATGCCTCTTTCTCCCACACAGGCCAACGCTGTTCTGTTTCCGTGAGTTTCTTGGATGTATACGCACAGGGTTGCAATACCCCTTCATTGTTTTCTTGTAATAGTACAGCCCCCACTGCCACATCACTTGCATCTGCCTGTATTACGAAGGGCTTATCCATGTCTGGGTGCCTCAGTACTGGTTCGGCAGAAAAAAGTCTCTTTAATCTCTCAAATGCTGCTTGGCACTCCATTGTCCATGTTAGTGGCTGGCTAGGTTTTACTGAGGATGCTCCCTTCATTTTTAGTAAGTTCGTGAGGGGCAGGGCTATCTGGGCAAATGAGGGGATGAATTGGTGGTAAAAGTTTGTGAAGCCCAGGAAACTTTGCAGTTGCTTTCTTGTGCGGGGTGGTGCCCATTCTAATACTGCTCTGACCTAACCTAGGTAGTCTATCCTTTCCTGGTGGAATTCGCATTTCGATAGTTTGGCATATAGGTGGGCAGCTCGCAGTTTCTTTAAAACCGCTCTGACATGTTCCTCTTTTGATTCGGTGAAGATAAGAATGTCATCTAAGTAAACCAGTACCCTCTTAAATAGGTGCTCCCTTAATATGTCATTGATTAATTACATAAATACTGCAGGCCCCCCTTGTAATCCAAATGGCAAGACTTTGAATTGGTAGCACCCCATTGGGCAGTTAAATGCGGTCTTCCATTCATCCCCTTCCTTAATTCTCACGCGATAGTACGCTTCCCTTAGATCTAGTTTAGTAAAAAAAATTCCTTTCGAGAGGTGTGATAACATGTCCTTCATGAGGGGTAGGGGGTATAGGCTGCTTTCACTGATTGTATTTAGGAGCCTATAATCCACACATAAGTGTAAAGAGCCGTTTTTCTTCTCTCTAAAGAGGACCGGAGCGGCCACTTTAGGCTTGGCAGGTTCAATGAACCCCCTTTCTAGGTTTTTCTTTATGAATCTTTCCATTTTGTCCTTCTCCTTTGGGCTCATGGAGTATAATCTGGGCTTTGGGAGTTTTGCTCCAGGCTTGAATTCTATGGCACAGTCCGTGGGTTGGTGGGGTAAGCTCATCCGCCCTCTCCTCGCTGAAAACTTCAGCAAGATCTCTGTATTCCTCTGGTATTTCTGGTAGCCCCTCCCATGGATGCTTTTTCCTCTCTTAATTTTGGTAGATCCCCTTGGGGTTTTAAGTCCATAGGATCCCCTTTCGGGAAATTGATTTCTGCCGTCTTCCTATTCACCCAGGGGTTCCATTTCTTTAACCATTCCATCCCTAGGATCATCGGGCATTCCATGCATGGGGTTACTACAAATGTTATGTCTTCCTCATGTTTGCCCAGGGAGAGGTGTATTCGTAAAGTGGCTAGGGTACCTGGCACCCTCCCAGCTATGGACCCAACTAACTGGCCAAATGAGATTGGTTGTTCCAGTCTCCTCGATGGAATGCCCAGGTTCCCCACTAGCGTCAGGCTAATGAGGCAGCAGGTGCAGCCAGAATCTATTAAGGCTTTCACCTTGACAGCTTCGGGCATGGGGGGAATTAATATAGTCACTGTCTTGAGGATGGGTGCGATGGGTCCACTTACCAGGGGTTTCCCTCCGAGCTGTCATCTGAGGTGTCCACCGGCCCTGCGGTGTAGGCTGGAGTTCTTCCCCCCCCCCACGATGAGCAGAGGTAGGGGATTCTACAGCCTCCATCATTCTCATGGCAGGTTCTTTTGGCTTAGCTGGAGACTTCCCGGATTTGCTGGGCGGTGATCTGTCTGGGTTGTGCTGGGGGGCTTTTGATCGGCATTCTACAGCACGATGCCCCTCTCTCCCGTACTTGAAATACCCCATTTGCTTCAAGACATAGCCGATGGCTTCCCTGGTTCACGTGTCGACTCAGGCGGTGAACGGCTCCATTATTTCCTCGGCGGTGCCTCTTCAGTAGGTCGATCTCTGCTTCCTCTGCCAGGACGTACCATTCGTCAAGTTGGTGTGGGTCCCCTCAGGGCAGGCAAGCGTCATATAGGTCGTAATTTAGTCCATCTTTTTAATGGCTAAGGAGGATTTCTTCCGGCCAGTTCAGTTTGCTGGCAATGGCCTGGAATTCTTGTGTATATTCGGCTACCCGGCATTTGCCTTGCTTCATCGTTTTGATCCTTTCGCGGGCTTTGCGATCAGTCAGGGGGTCCTCAAATTGTCTTCTCAGAGAGGACATGAAACGGTTGAAGTCGTTGAGCTCTGGGGCATTGGAATCGTGCAAGTTCACCACCCAATCTGCGGCCGGCCCATCCAGAGCAAATTGCATGATCCTGATACAGGCTTTGTTGCTGGTGATGTGCCACCCGTATTCCTCCATGTAGCTGAAGACTTGGGTCAAGAAAAATCCCAAGCGTGTTGGCTCCCCCTTGAATCTGACGCCCAGTTGTGGTAGTCTTTGAATGGACCGGTGCCTTTGCTGTCAGTAGTATTGCCTTCCATCCAGATCACCATCTGCGGGTTGGCAGGGAGTGGGGAGTACTGGATCAGCGGATGTCCCCGGGGCTGCAGGTTCCACTTCCCCCTCGGTGTCTCTCCAGTTGCGGCTCCAGGAGCTGGTGTGGCCGTAGGGCTCAGAATTTTCCTCTCCTAGGGAGCTGAGGGTTCTTTTCATCAAGTCGATAGCTTTCTCTAGGATCCAGCTCGAGTGTTCTGTCCCCGTCTCACACACGCACCCAAACAGCCAGCTGAGGGTTAAATAAACTTCTCAAACACTCCACGCCACTGATAAGGAACTTGGCAGCAACTCCATAGCTGCCTGCCAAGAACTTGTTACTCCGATAACACAGACAAAAATACACACAGTTTGAATAGTCCAGTTGGTAATTAAATCCACAGCAAATAGGCGTTGTGTCCAAAGGTGCAAAGTGATTCGCCAGAGATTTAGCTTTGTCCGTCACAGAGTCCAAATGGCCACCACACTCTCTTTTATAGCCTGTGGGGTGGGGTCCAGTGACTCAGCTTAATCTCTGGCATGCCTCCTTTTCTGCTGTGCACGCTTGTCTCGCCTACGCTGGTGTGGGTCCAGCCACAACGTATCTTGGTCACTATCCGACGGCTCAGAAACACCTGGCTCCTGGCCAATCTCTTCTCCATCGGGAGACACCTGAGGCATTGCCAGAGAGGAGGGTCCTGCAGAGAGAGGCCTGGTCATCTCCTCTCCTTCATGTTCGGAGCCTTCTTCCTCCAATAAGATGGGCTCACAGGACAGAACCACAACACTATCCCCCACCGCAGGGCCCTTCCCCCGGGTCTGACGGTCGGGATGTGGTCGGGACGGGAACTGGTCATGAAAGGCCCATACCAGATCAGGGGCCTGAACGGAAGAAGCGTCCACCCAGCTAAAATCCTCGGGCCCATACCCCTTCCAGGCGATGAGGTATTGGAGGCGCCCCTTCAGCCAATGGGAGTCCCGGATGCTGTCCATCTCCTACATCGAGGTGTCATCCTCGTCGGCTGCGGCTGGGGGGGGCAGGTGTCATCGGGCGTCGGAGATGGCTCTCTGGGGCTTCAGGAACCAGGAGGGACCGATGGAAAACGGGGTGGAGCCGCATGGAGCATGGTAGAGTCAACCGGTAGGCCACCAGGCTGATGACCGCCTCTACGGGGAAGGGACCGATAAAGCAGTGGTCCAATTTCTTCACCGGCCGGTCCGTGGGGAGGTGTTTCGTGGACAGCCACACCCGATCTCCGACTTCCAGCGGTGGCGTTGCCCGTCGGGAGCGGTCGGCGACCTGTTTATAGTCCTCTTTTGCCCGGATCAGCTGCTGCTGCACCAGTTGCTGCACCGCCTGCAGCTCCGAGAGGAAGTCCTGTGTCTCGGGAACAGGGGAATCCGAGATTAATAATGGGAAAAACCGTGGATGGTATCCGACGTTGGCATGGAACGGAGTCATCTGGGTAGAGGTGTGTTGGGAGTTGTTGAAGGCGAACTCCACCAGGGGAAGGTACTCGACCCAGTTGTCCTGCTGCTGGTTGACTAAACAGCAGAGGTACAGCTCCAGGATGCCGATGACCTTCTCCGTGCCCCCGTCAGTCTCCGGATGGTTCGATGACGACAGGCACACCTTCAACTCCAGCGCGGCCATCAGACTTTTCCACAAGTGGGCCGTGAACTGGGCCCCATGGTCCGACACCACCCTGTCCGGCAGGCCATGGAGGCGGAAGATGTGCTGCAGGAACAGACGGGCCGTGGTGCGGGCCGATGGCAGTCTGCGGCACGGGATGAAATGGGCCATCTTGGTGAGCATGTCCACCACCACGAGAACGGTCGTGAACGTGGTGGACAGTGGCAGATCCATCAGGAAGTCCATGGAGATGGCACCCCACGGTCTGTCCAGTGTCGGTAACAGCTGGAGAAGTCCAGGAGGTGGGCCAGATGCGATTTTTGCCTGTCGGCACGTCACACAGGATGTCATGTACGCGTGCACATCATGCCGTACCCGAGGCCACCAAAAAGTCCACGTCACTAGGTTCAATGTCTTAAAGAAGCCGAAGTGCCCCGCCGCGGGGTTGTCATGGCACTGGTTCATGATGAGGGCTCGGAGCGGACTCGTGGGCACGTACAGCCAGCCCCGGTGCTTCAGCAAGCCCTCCTCCAAGGTCCATGGGGACGCTGGGCCGACTTCCGTTTTCCGCTGCTGCGACCAGTCATTCCGGCGCTGCGCTTCCAGCACCTGTGGCCGCAGGTCCGCCGGTTCCTGGACCGTGGCCAAGGATTCTGCTGGCAGCACCGTCTGTGGGGGAAGGGAGTCCTGGGGCAGAAGTATTCCGGCTTGCAGGATAGCGCGTCCGCCCTCTGGTTGAGGCTGCTCAGAATATACGTGACGTGGAAGTTGAACCGGGTGAAAAACAACGACCACCGGATCTGCCGCTGGTTCAACTTCCTGGCCGTGGTGAGGTGCTCTAGGTTCCGATGGTCCGTCCGCACCTCCACCTGGTGTCAGGCCCCCTCGAGGTGATGCCGCCAAGCCTCGAACGTGGCCTTGATAGCCAGTAACTCCTTTTCCCAGATGGTGTAATTGTGCTCGGAAGGATTGAGTTTCCGTGATTAATAAGCGCAGGGGAAAAAAATGCCACCATCCACCGGGGCCTGTAGCAGTACCGCTCCAATTGCCACGTTGGATGCATCCGTCTCGACCACGAACGGACGGTGTGGATTGGGAAGCCTCAGGACCGGCTCCGTGATGAAGGCCCGCTTGAGAACCTCGAAGGACTGCTGCTGCGGGGGCCCCTACTGGAACAGGACCTTCTTTCGAAGGAGTTGGGTCAGTGGCAAGGTCAGGGTGGTGAAGCCCGGGATGAAGGTCCGATAATAGTTGGCGAACCCCAGCAGACGCTGGATGTCCTTCACCCGACGTGGGGGTTCCCAACTGCGCAAGGCCTCCACCTTGTGCGGGTCCATCGCAATGCCCTCGGGGGTGATGATGTGCCTGAGGAACTCTATGGAAGTCTGGAAGAAGTAACATTTCTCCAACTTCGCATAGAGTTGGTTCTCCCGCAGGCGCTGCAGGACCTGGTGGACATGCTGGAGGTGGCTCTCCTGGGTCCGGGAATAGATCAAAATATCATCCAGGTAGATCACCACGAACCGGTCCAATATGTCCCGGAACACGTCATTCATCAGGTGCTGGAAGACCGCGGGGGCGTTGGTCAACCTGAACGGCATGACGGTGTACTCGAAGTGGCCGTATCGGGTGCCAAACGCCGTCTTCCACTCGTCCCCTTCTCTCACACGCACCAGATTGTAGGCCCCTCAGAGATCAAGCTTGGTGAAGATCGAGGCCTCCCACAACCTCTCCATCAGCTCCGGGATCAGCGGCAGGGGTTAGCGATTCCGCACTGTGATGGCATTCAAGCGCCGGTAATCAAAGCACAGTCGAAAGTCCCCCGTCTTCTTCTTCACAAAGAGGACCGGGGCCAAGAGCGGGGAGGACGAAGGCCGGATGAACCCACGGGCCAGGTTCTTGTCCAGAAAGTCCCGTAGGGCAGCCAATTCGGGCTCCGACATGGAATACAAACGGGCCGCGGGAAGTGGCGCATTGGGTAGCAAGTCCACCGGGCAGTCGTAGGGTCAGTGCGGAGGTAATCGGTCCGCTTCTTTTTCGCTGAAAACATCGGCGAAAAGCATCAGCTCAGGAGGCAAGGTTTGTTTGTTTATTTAAATTTGTATACCGCCCTATCTCTCTTATGGGACTCAGGGCGGTGAACAGGCAATAATAAAAATCACAATAAATATCTATTCTAAAATTAGATTAAATAAATAAAGGCCTGCTCTAAAATACCCCATATAAAAACCTATACTAAAACCTAATTAAGACTATGCCAGGCCGGCCGCACGAAATAGATGGGTTTTCAGGGCTCGGCGAAAAAGGTGCAGGTCCGCAGTTGTACGTAGGTCAGGGGGTAGGTCATTCCAGAGGGCAGGAGCTGCCACAGAGAAGGGTCTCCCCCTGGGGGTCACCAGCCGGCATTGACTGGCCGACAGCACCCCAAGGAGGCCCTCTCTGTGGGAGCGGACTGGTCGAAGGGAGGTATTTGGTAGGAGGCAGTCTTGCAAATACCTAGGTCCATTGCCATGGAGCGCTTTAAAGGTTGTTACTAACACCTTGAAGTGCACCCGGAAGGCCACAGGCAGCCAGTGCAGCTCACGCAGGAGAGGTGTTACATGGGAGTATCTAGAGGCCCCCAAAATCCCCTGCGCAGCCGCATTCTGAACTAGCTGGAGCCTCCAGGTGCACCTCAAGGGGAGCCCCATGTAGAGAGCATTGCAATAGTCCAGGCGGGAAACGAGGGCTTGAGTGACCATGCGTAGAGTATCACGATCCAGAAAGGGGCGCAACTGGCATATCAGGTGAGCCTGATGAAAAGCCCCCCTGGCCACGGCTGTCATATGATCATCTAAAGACAGCCAAGTGTCCAGGAGGACGCCGAAGTTGCGGGCCCTCTCCGCAGGGGCTAATGACTCACCCCTGATAGCCAGGGATGGAGCCAACTGGCTATGTCATGACGCCGGAAACCACAGCCACTCGGTCTTGGACGGGTTGAGTCGAAGCCTGTTCCTCCCCATCCAGACTTGCACGGCCTCCAGGCACCGGGACATTACTTCCGCGGCATCGTTGGGGTGGTCCGGGGTGGAGATGTACAGCTGTGTGTCATCTGCGTACTCATGAAACTCCACCCCGAAACCACAGATGATCTCACCCAGTGGCTTCATATAAATGTTGAACAGGAGAGACGAGAGGACCAACCCCTGTGGTACCCCACAAGTGAGGCACCTCGAGGTCGACCTCTGCCCCCCTGCCAACACAAATTGCGACCGGTCCGAGAGGTAGGAGGAGAACCACCGTAAAACGGTGCCCCCCAACCCCAACTTCCCTAACCGGTGCAACAAGATACCATGGTCGATGGTATCAAAAGCCGCTGAGAGGTCTAGCAGGACCAGGATAGAGGAGCAGCCTCTATCCCGAGTCCTCCAGAGATCATCAACCAACGCGACCAATGCCGTTTCCGTGCTGTGCCCAGGCCAGAAGCCGGACTGGCGCGAGTCTAGATAGTTTCTTCCAGGTGCTGAGGGAGCTGTCGTGCCACCACACTCTCAACAACCTTCGCAAGAAAGCGAAGGTTGGAGACAGGACGGTAGTTGGCCAAAACAGCCGGGTCCAGGGAGGGCTTCTTGAGGAGGGGCCTCACCACCGCCTCTTTCAAGGCAGCCGGCAAGAACCCCTCACTCAAAGAAGCGCTGACGATTCCCTGGAGCCAGCCTCATGTAACCTCCCGGGAGGCCAGTACCAGCCAGGAGGGACATGGGTCCAGTAAACATGTGGTGGTGTTCAGCCATCCCAGTATCCTGTCCATGTCCTCGGGAGTCACAGGATCAAATTCTTCCCAAAAAGTGGACTCAAGACCTGCCTCCGTTGGCCCGTCTGAACTAGTCCAATCGGAGGCTAACCCGGCCCGAATCTGATTGATTTTGTCATGCAGGTAGTACCCAAATTCCTCCGCCCGACCCTGCAGAGGGGCGTCCCGGACCCTCTGATGAAGGAGGGAGCGGGACACCCTAAACAGGGCGGCAGATCGGTTACCTGCAGACGCGATAAGAGCGGAGAAATAGTTTCGTTTCGCCGCTCTTATCACCACTAGGTAAGTCCTTAAATGGGACTTTACCAGTGTCCGGTCAGATTCGGAGCGGGTGGTCCTCCAATTACCCTCTAGGCATCTCTTCCGATGCTTCATCACCCTCAGCTCCTCGGAGAACCAAGGAGCCAAGGTAGTCCGGCATCGGGTGAGAGGCTGCAAAGGCACGACCCGGTCCAGGGCCCCCATGGCCGCACCATTCCAGGCGGCCACCAGGTCCTCAGTCGAGCCGTGGGTCAAGGTCTCGGGTATTGGCCCAAGCTCCGTCTGGAACCTCTCGGGGTCCATCAGGTGCCTGGGGCGGAACCATTTTGTCACTTCCGGTTCCGCCTCCCCATGGTGGGGCGTAGCGGTAGGAAAGGCCAGCCGAAGGAGAGAGTGATCTGACCATGACAGGGGCTCAACGACTATTTCCCCTAAACCACGATCACTCAACCACTGGCCGGAGGCAAAAACTAAGTCCAGTGTGTGTCCTCCAGTGTGGGTAGGGACATCAACTAATTGGGTCAGGTCCATGGCCATCATGGAGGCCATGAACTCCCGAGCCACCTCAGATGCTTCACCTACCGACGGCAGATTGAAATCCCCCATGACTAACAGTCTGGGGGTCTCAATTGCCATCTCGGCTATCACCCCGAGAAGCTCGGGTAGGGCTGCTGATACATAGCGGGGAGCCAGGTATACAATCAGCATGCCCTGCATCCTCCCATGACCCCACTTCACACCTAGGGACTCACAACCGGCAGTCTGCGGCACAGTGGTCTCTCTTGGGTCCAGGCCTTCCTTAATAATAACCGCCACCCCCCCCACCCCGACCTGACTCTCGGCTGGTGAAATGCACAGTAACCTGGCGGGCACATTTCAACGAGGGGCACCCCCCCTCTTGGCCCAGCCAGGTCTCCGTAATACCCGCCAGGTCCGCCTCCCCCTCCAAAACCAAATCATAAATGAGGGGGGCTTTATTAACCATGGACCTGGCATTACACAGCATCAGCCGGAAGCCCAGGCCCTGAGATCCCAAACCCCCTAGGTTGCAAGAGGAGCCATGGAGGCCAGAGCGCGCCACAGCTCGTAAACAGCGGGTGCGCCCTCCCCTAGTGTAATATGGCCCTCTGCTCCTGCCATATCTACCCCTCCCATACACAGTCTCGATGGAATTGCCCTCTGTTAGGCAGACCCTCCCCCCCTCCCCAATTCCAGGACCTACGCCCACCTCGCCGAGGCCATCAGCCGGCCTGGGAGAATTCCCCGATGGGTGATCATCCTCACCCACCACCCTAATTTCGGTTTGCCCACCCCTCTCCCTGGAACCCCTTAACACCCGGACTAAAAATTTAATTAAAAATCCCCTTAAGTATCGTTTCGACCACCTCTCTTGATTAAAAAATCCCTTATAGAGGTGGGCCCTCGTTAACACTGAGGGCCAAACCTGCAAGAGAGGGGACTCTTGCAGGGCATGGAGGTGAGCCGCTAAATACATCACGAGCATGCGAGGTGGTAAACAACTAGTCTTTTAACCCCTGCACAACGGAGCCTTCCATCTCCATGTCCTCCGGCTCGTTGAGCTGCTGCTCGCCCGGCTTCTGCGGCGGCGGTTGCGGGGGCGGCCAAAAGTCAATCTTTATATTCATTTGAACTGCCTAAATCTCCTGATTTCTCCGGCTCTTGACACTCTGGCTCTTCAGCAGCCTCTGGCTATGGGTAATCCAGCAAGCAAGGGTAGCCAAACAGTAACCAGGGGCAGCAATCCAATAAGCCAGGTTTAGCCAAACAGTAACTAGGGCCAGCAATCCAATAAGCCAGGTTTAGCCAAACAGTAACCAGGGGCAGCAATCCAATAAACCAGGTTTAGCCAAACAGTAACCAGGGCCAGCAGTCCAATAAGCCAGGTTTAGCCAAACAGTAACCAGGGTCAGCAGTCCAATAAGCCAGGATTAGCCAAACAGTAATCAGGGCCAGTAGTCCAGTAAGCCAAGTTTAGCCAAACAACAACCAGGGGCAGAAGTGCATGCAGAATTAGAAAGGGCTAAGAGAAGAATAATAAAACAGACCTCCTGAGTAGCAGCTTCTAAGCACTGTTAATAAAGTACGGCAGATGTTGGTAATAGAATTCAAGGACAAGTTCTTTTCTTCTGTTGGGAAGGAGAACCAAATCTTTGTTGATCTCTGTGACTGCAAACACCAAGGCAGGGAACTGCTGGTACGTTGAATTTTACTGCTGGTAAGTTGAGTTGAGTTTTTCTTTGGCAATTTTTCTTTGGCAGTTTCCTTCTCACCAATTGCAAACACATGAATGCAGGAATCATTCAAGTTTGTTGAAGTTTGTTGAGTTTTTCTTTGGCAGTTTTTCTTTGGCAGTTTCCTTCTCACCAGTTGCCTTTCAGATGTTTCCAGTTGCTTAAAATTGTGATTGCCTGTCAATTGCCCTTCAAGCTGCTTTTGAAAGGAGGCGGCCGGGGTGGTGACGTCCTGGCCAGCACAGATATGGCAGAGGTGGTTGACACACTGCAGGCTCGGGAACGAGATGGCGTTTCTCGACCATGTCACCTGAGGATCGTGGGCCCGAAGCCAGGCCATCCCCAGGACCAATGGAAAATGAAGGTCCACCGTCACGTAGAACTGGATCGCCTCCTTGTGGTTCCCAATGGCAAGGCGCAAGGGCTGGGTAGCGAATTTGATGGGCCCCGCCACGAGTTCCCGCCCATCGATAGTCTCGACCCTCAACGGAGGGTCCACCGGAACCAAGGGGACCTTAAAAAGGGCCACAAAGGCCTGGTCCATGAAGTTCGTCATGGCCCCCGAGTCCACCAGCGCATGCGCCTGAAGCCCCTCCGACCAACACCCGGGTGTCCAGAATCAGGTGCTGAGGGGGCTTACAGTCCACAGTCGCCGACTCCGGCGGGACATGGCTATGTGCCTGGCCCAGAGTTTTCCCTAGGCCAGGCCTGGCCCATTTCCCGATTGATCACGTCGAGATTCTGGAACAGGCTTGAGCACCCCACTCCTTTTCCTGGGACACGAGGCGGCAAAATGTCCAGCCTCGCCGCAATAGAGGCACAATCCCCCTTGGCATCTCCGCATCCGCTCCTGGGCCGTCAGTTGAGGTCTGGCTGCTCCGAGCTCCATGGGCTCCTCAGCCGTTGCCACAAAGCGCAGGGTGGTCCAGGGCACTGTCGGTGCAAAATGCGGGGGTGCCAAAGCTGTCGATGGTTCCGGAAGGGGCCGACGAGGCCGTCGCCGTTGAAGGCGGGCGTCGATGCACAGGCACTGGGTCACCAGCGTGTCGAGGGTCAGAGGCACCTCCATCCGAACCAGTTCATCCTGCAGCTCGTCTGAGAGGCCGTCCTGGAAGGCATCCATCAGCGCCGCCTCATTCCAAGCCGAGTCCTGGCCTAGAAGTCGGAACTCAGCAATATAGTCCTGCAGGATGTGTTTCCCTTGGCGGAGGTCTTTGATGCGCCTCGCTGCCATCTGAACGCGGAGGGGGTCCTCATACATCACGCGCAGGTGTTGCAAAAAACCCTGATAGTCCAATAGTAATGGGCTGTTTTGCAGCAACAGGGGCGTGGCCCATCGGGTGGCAGAGCCAGAAAGGGAGCTAATCATGAATGCCACCCGAGCCCGGTCATCCGAAAAATCCTCCGGCCTCATCGCCATGAAGAGTTGGCATTGTCCCATGAAGGCCGGGAACAGCTCCATCTGCCCAGAAAACCTATCTGGCACGTTCACTGGGCATCTCAAACAGAGAGGAGGAGGCGGGGGAGAGGGAGCTGCAGGAGCATTTCCCAAAGCAAGTTGAGCAGTTAATTGTGCCACTTGCTGCTGCAGGAGCTGATTGGCATCTAGCAGCTGCTGTACCTGCTGCTGCAGCTGTTGGTCCATCATGGGTCAATGATGGTTTATGTTCGGGTGATGGACAAGATGTTCTGTCCCCATCTCACACACGCACCCAAACAGCCAGCTGAGGGTTAAATAAACTTCTCAAACACTCCACGCCACTGATAAGGAACTTGGCAGCAACTCCATAGCTGCCTGCCAAGAACTTGTTACTCCGATAACACAGACAAAAATACACACAGTTTGAATAGTCCAGTTGGTAATTAAATCCACAGCAAATAGGCGTTGTGTCCAAAGGTGCAAAGTGATTCGCCAGAGATTTAGCTTTGTCCGTCACAGAGTCCAAATGGCCACCACACTCTCTTTTATAGCCTGTGGGGTGGGGTCCAGTGACTCAGCTTAATCTCTGGCATGCCTCCTTTTCTGCTGCGCACGCTTGTCTCACCTACGATGGCGTGGGTCCAGCCACAACGTATCTTCGTCACTATCCGACGGCTCGGAAACACCTGGTTCCTGGCCAATCTCTTCTCCGTCGGGAGATATCTGAGGCATTGCCAGAGAGGAGGGTCCTGCAGAGAGAGGCCTGGTCATCTCCTCTCCTTCATGTTCGGAGCCTTCTTCCTCCAATAAGATGGGCTCACAGGATGGAACCACAACATCGAGTGCAGTGCCTCTTCACTTGCATACAGTGATTTCCCCATCTCCTGCTTCCATTCTAGTTGGGTGGGCCCCCGTCTCAGGGTCACCTTTCTTGATTTCTTTTCCCACTCGCCTTTCTTTCCAACGCCCATTGACCACCGAGGTTTGTGGTTGTGCGTCTTCACCACCTCTTCTCCTGAGGAATCTGACTCCTCAGATCCCGACATCTGGCAGGTTTTCAGTCGGGGCAGCGGCTCCCTCTCCGGGGGGCTTTCTCTCTTCCCTGCTCCGTCGTCTGACATGGTATTTTTTGCAAAGTCCCCCGGCAAGGTTCTCCCTTCCAGGTGGACTAATTTTGCAGATCCTGTCTAATGTAAGGACCCACCTCACTTTACATCTTAAGAATACAGAAGTCTTGGAATATCTTTTCCAACAGGCATATTTATTAAGAGAAAATGATTGTAGGCGTGCTAGACAGGATCTGAGGAATTCTCTCCAACCCTTCAATGTTTTAAATGTTTTCAAGCAGCCCCCCACCCCACAGTTCTTCCGGGTGACAATCCTCCTCCTCCCTTTTCCCAGACTCCAGGTGTTGCATTGTTCCCCCCTTTTCCCTTACTGCCGGCAAAAGGGAGACTTCAGAGAGGAGTAGATGAAAGGTTATGGCCATATTGTTATGGTCAGTCCTCTTGGTGAGAATCCACATTCAGTCCCTTTGAAGTTTAATGAAGGAAGTTAGAGCCATAAAACCTCTTTGCTCATCCCCCTTCCCCTTCATAGTATGACAGAATCCAGAAAGAGCAGAAATGGGATTTTCCATAGTCGATAACTAGAAATGAAATATAATTGGATTCTGACATTGAGATTTTGATAATCTTACACTCCTCTTTTCAATAAACAGTTTTTAAAAACAAGAATGGTATAATAAAACAGCAAACTATCTCTCTCTCATTTGGATTCTAATTGCTGAAGTTATTTTTTTTACCCATGATTTTAGCTGAAATCCTGTATCATTTATAATGGAAAAAGGTCAAGAATTCAGGAAAATAGTCTCTTAAGAAGACATCTGTAGAATTGTCTATTAAAGAATATTTTAGGATCCAATGGAAGCTTCTCATGAAATGTTTCAAAATAAACAGTGAAGATTTTTTAAAAACTTTCAAAGGTATATCCCATTTAAGAAGCATTGGGGAAATATTTTAGCTATTAAACCTACTTAGTAGATTGAGTCTTGAAAGATTAAGAACAATATATCCTCAATTTGATGCATGTAGATCGTGATACTGTTTAATAGACAATTGATAATCCAGTAGGATAAGCAGTCTAGGCAATTTCTTTTAAAAAAGAAAAGTTCTCCAGTCTTTGCATATAAAAATCTAGATTGGGAGATTATATCATGGTACTGTTGAGAATATATCATAATGTTGGAGACAAAGGAATGGATTTGGGTATGTTTATAGAGTATATCCATTGAATCAATAAAATCTCGGTTCCTAAATTCTATGGATTTAAACACGTAATGATCATGCTTTCATTCCAGTCAGCGTCACCTACAGTATTTTGAACAATAGATTGTGACAATGTATCACAAATGTTGATTCTTTGCAAGATTTATTTGCAACTAATAGTTCAATTGTTTTGCAATCTTCAATGATCTGGCTCATTAAAAAAGCATCTCTTCTTATTTTACAGCTACACGACCTGTTGTGTTTTTGCAACATAGTGTCATTGGAGATAGTTCCCACTGGATTTCTAACCAGCCCTGCAACAGTTTTGGTTTCATATTAGCAGATAATGGTTATGACGTTTGGCTTGGAAATAGCAGAGGAAACACCTGGTCTTCAAATCACAAGATACTGAAACCATGGCAGAAGGAATTCTGGAGCTTTAGGTAAGAAAATCTAAAAGGGATATCAGATGCTTAACTATTAGCTTAAACGATAGAAGCAGGAGGCACTTTATTGTAGTGGGTAAGGCATCAGGCTAGAAACCAGGAAAATATGACTTCTAATTCTATCTTGGGCACGAACTGAGCTGGGTGACCTTAGGCCAGTCAGTCTCTCTTAGTCCCAGAGTACAGGCAATGGCGAACCACTTCTGAAATTTTGCAAAGTAAACTTCAGGGACTTGCCAGGGACAAGTCCCTGAAGTTTACTTGCTTGGAATCAAGACTGACTTGAAAGGATAAGAATTGAATTGAATTGAATTGAATTGAATTGAATATAAAGTAGAACCAGGGATAAAAACTGATCTCTGAGGTTTCCGTCTACTAAGCTTATTCCAATAATAAAATAAATAAAATAAAATAAAAATAATAAAACAGAATTAGGGATGAAAGCTGATCTCTGGGATTTCATTCTGCTAAGCTTATTCCAATTCCTCCCTCAGAATGATATATAAACTTATATAGGAAGAAAAATCAGGTCCAGTTCCAATCCAGGAATAAAATAGAAAGAAGGTTTGTTTA
The DNA here is from genome assembly GCF_001527695.2 of Protobothrops mucrosquamatus. Classification (NCBI taxonomy): domain Eukaryota; kingdom Metazoa; phylum Chordata; class Lepidosauria; order Squamata; family Viperidae; genus Protobothrops; species Protobothrops mucrosquamatus. The sequence continues at coordinate 287,176 of NW_015386360.1, read as the reverse complement.
TTGATGAGAAGAACCAGCAACAGCATGCAGTTCTGGGACAGCTGACAAAATGGCTGAATGAATGAATGGATCTTTATAGGGTTCTGATCGAGATGCTCCAGGAGGTTGTGCAATGTAGTGAGCCTTGTGCCTTTTGCTGTTCTAATGGTGATGGGTTAATCCTATTATGTTCTAAAGATCATGTCCTGTCCTTAGAATTTGGGTGGGGGAATGTAAATTCTTAGTCCCATCAGCTGTGGGGGCTGAAGTCATTTTGTTTATGAACAGATTAACCCAGTCTTTCTTAATAGGCTTCCACTTGAGGCTTCTGCTTGAGGCTATTAAGAAAGACTGAGGCAGCTTTCTGCTTTTAAGATTTTTCTCCATTTCTCTTTTAGGGGAAATATTCTATCCTGCCTTTTTTTAATATTCCCCCAAATATTTTATTCTCTAGGAGGGGTGCTGATTTCCTACACTTATCACACACAGAGTGATTGTTGACCATTTGCTTCCAGAGAACACTAAGACTAGGTTCAGAAGAGCACCTGAAGAGAAAATTATTTTAATGCTGCACTATCTAGTGATAAATAATGTAAATGTATTTGCTAACTTATTCAATTGACCTTTACATGAATTTGCATATTTTAACCATTTTAATTTTTAATATTTAACATTATCTGGGAAAAATGTAATGATGGAAGTCACATTCAAAGGAGCCAATGCTATTTATTTTCATTTCGCAGGAAGAACAGTTGTCTGTTGTTTGCTTTTCCTGGCTTTAAAAAAGGACTCTGAAACATTTCCTTACTAAACATGCTCTGGCTGCAAAGTCAGCATGTGTGTTCTGCAATGCTTAGACTTTCAACTTTGCTAGCAAAGATTTTAATTATATTCAATCTAGTGATATTCAGTGATTCTAGATTAGGTTCTGGGCTGAGGGTATTAATCTGGTTATACTAGTTCAACAAGAGCTGTAATCTAGGATCCTATTATTTTCTCTTAAGCTTTCCCAACAAACTGATCTTCATTTACATCTTCTAAAATCCTTCTTACACTTGTATGAATACCTTTACAGCTTTTTACCCTGTGGTCCTTTCCATGTGATCAGATGAGCTAATTTTTGAGCAAAATGGCTTAGGCTGGCATTTATAAAGCCATGTGCTTGCTTGCTTGCTTTCTTCCTAGTTTTCATGAGATGGGATACTATGATATTCCAGCAGCAATACACTTTATCCTGAACCAAACCAAACAGCAGCAGCTTTATTATGTGGGCCATTCAGAAGGTACAACTGCTGGTAAGTTACATAGGCAAATCTATGAGCAGGGATGAATGAGGAAAACTATTACAGTCTACATATTGCAATTGTGCAACTTGCCGTGTACAATTTGAGAATGCATTTTTCCTGGCAAATACTTTATGGAGGCCAACTTCTGAATTCTTATTAATCATGAACCTCTTTGCAATGCTTAGCTCATCTAACCCAGCTCTTCCTCTGTAAGAGTTTTTTGCAATAAGTTTTGCCACACTCTACAAAAAGATAAGCCTAGGCAAAGCTTTTTTTCTCATAGAACGCCCAGAACGGAGTTCCGGCACCTTTTTTGGATGGAACTTTGTAGGGTAGGCAAGGCGGGTTGTATGACATGTGTGAGTTCCGGCACCTTTTTTTTTTTTTTTTTTTTTTAGAAAAAAAGCACTGAGCCTAGGAATTTTGCATGTAAACAATGTGTTCTAACATGAAATGATAGCCCTGAAATGATAGATTTACACGACCTGGCCCATCCTCTCAGCACTGTGAGGAGAGCGCCCTGCTGCCTGCCAAAACTTGGCAGGCTGGGGGTTGGGTGGCATTGCACAGGTAACGTCAACTCTCATGCTTCTCATGCCATCCCCTCCCCCGAAGCCCACCAAGCCGGATATGTAAAGTAGACGAGGGCCATTTTCTGGCCACTTCCAGGCGATGGTGCATTTCTTCATTCCTCATGAAGGCTGACACCTTCCCAGCTGTGTTTCTTGCCTGTTTTTCTCCCTCCCTATCTCAAATATTTTCCAGCCACTCTGTTTTGAAGGAAGGAAGGAAGGAAGGAAGGAAGGAAGGAAGGAAGGAAGGAAGGAAGGAAGGAAGGAGATTGGAATGAGAGGGAGGGAGGGTCTGAGGGAAGTCCTGCCTTAGTCCTGCCCTGCTGCCTTTTTGGATCCCCTTGCCCCCTCCTCCTGGCCTATCCTAGGGGTCCCATCCTATAGCGAAGGATGCTTTAGTTACAAAGCCGGGTCTCCTTGCATGGAGAGGGAGTGGGCCTCCCTATGATCCACTCACTTTGCCCTCCTACACCCACCATGAGCAACCTGGCTAAGGAGAGTGAGCACAGCAGCAGCCTTGAGGAGGAGGTAAGAGCAACTGGGCAGCCCCTTGGGGAAGTGGGCTGGGCTAGGTGCCATGGGAGCTCGAGGGCCGGGCCGGGCATTTGACCTCTGCTGCCCAGGGCTCCGGGAAGTCTGCGCCACTGTCCAGCTCCCTCCTACGGTCTGAGAGGGATGGGGAGGCTCCTCCCTGGTGCTCACCCCAGTCCCACCCCCCTCTGCTGGAGAACCTCGGATCTGCCCCAGTCCTGCCCAGGCCCCCACAGGCACCCTGATGTGAGTGACGTCAAGCTGGCCATGCCCACCCAGAAAGCCACATCCATCTCAGCCACGCCCACCCAGTAGGCTGCACCCACCCTGGCCACACCCACCCAGCTCCATTAGGGCAACAACAGTGCTGATGTGGCCCTCAATGAAATTGAGTTTGACACCCTTGGTTTAGAGTAAAACTTTGCTCTCCTCTACAGTTGAAGAGGCCCAGTTTCTTTGCAAAATCTTTTATTTCTTCAGGTTTCATCTCATTCTCTACTTGGCCAGAACTGGCTGAAAAAATCAAGGTCTTTTTTGGAATGGGACCTATAGCTACACTAACATATGCTACAACTCCTGTATTAAAAATAAAGCTCAATAAATCGCTATTTCATGTAAGTGCTTTTGGGATCTGTTGATGCATAATACAGTCTAGTGCATTATTCCAAAGAAAGAAACAGTAAAGTAATGAAAGGTGGGCATAGCTTGAAAAGGAGGTCAATCATCCAAAGAGAGTCGGAATGTAATGCCTTTTTTTCTTTTTTTCTTTTGCCCCACACTTTTCCCTTCCCTTTTTTCTCCCTTATTTTCCTAATATTTTCTTTTGTATTTTTGTATTTTATATTATAAAAAAAAAAACCAAGAATTAAAAAAAAGATTTTATGTTTTTTAATATCTGGGAGCCACTAGAGTTGGGTGAAAAATATTTAAAATAAGATAAGATAAAAACTTCATAACTGACTACAGGTTGTTTTTAGGAAAAAAGCATTAAAAATCCTTATATGGTATGTGAAGATTATCATATACCTATATTTCATTAATATACTTTTATTTACAATAGCTAAATTAAATGAACTTTTGTTTTTTCTTGTCCACTTTTTCGAATTTCAACTCATGTATAGCATGCAAAGATCCAGTTTGTGTATTCCTGAACTAAGAAGTTTTTCTTTCTTAAATTTATGGTTTATAGTGGTTTATAGTGGATGATATTTGATCTGGCTTAATTCTATCAGTTCCAATTAATTAATGAATAAATTAATTAATATATTTCAGACACTGTTTGGCTACAAAGGAATTTTGCAGTATCCTACTTCTATGAGAAAGCTAATGGTTGCATTTTGTAATTTTCAACCTAAAATCTGCGAATGTGCATTTTCTTTTATAGCTGGTTCTAACACTCCCAATTGCAACATGGTATGTATAAAGGAAAACTGGGTCAGGCTTGGTTTCTATTAAACATGTTTGCAATGCCGGTTGCAAAATAAAACTTTTACTTAAATTAAGGCAAAGCATGGTCCACGAGTCAAATCTCACCTGCCACCTGGTTTTTATATGGCCTCCGAGCTAAGCATGGATGGGCGGGTGGGCAGCAGATCACAAAGCCCAAGACTCTGGGATTTGGAGCAGAGCTAAGAGACAAAGATGGGAAATTCTGGGCAGCAGGGGGCGATCTCTTGAGCCCTTACTGGGCCAGCATTGTCCAATGCCTGATGCGCTCCCTAGCCTGCAGACCTGCCAGCCACTCACATGGAGGCAGGGTGAAGGGGATAAAATCTGGCCATTTACAGAAAAGGTTTGTAAGCCCTTAGATTAAACCCTTTCTCGAATTTTAAATAAGGCAAAGTTGAGCTTTACTATTAACCTTTGCATTTCAAGATTTCCTGAAAGAAAGAATTAATTTTGTGCAAAAGGTTTAGAATAGGAGAGGTAACTGTGTTCATTATATTTGAACTGAGAATTTTCCAAGTTGCTTTTAGCAAATATCATTCCAATAGAATTGAAGAATCAAGCTTTATGATGTTCACAAAACTAATGACTTGTATCTAATGTCAGCAAACTGGAATGAGAATTGTCTGAAAACTAAAAATACAAAGCACATAGGCTGCATTCTGAGCTGCCACTTTATCTTTCTGGCTAGTTGCAGGATAACAAATGGCTAGAGTCATCCAAGACTATTGATGTATTTGCAATTAACTTCAAAATTAACTCCAGTTTAATTATGAAAATTAAATCTACTGCACTGCACAGAACAAGAAAGTATCCTGGATTGGGGATGTTCATCAATTGTATAAGATCTATTCATGAATGTAAATAGGTCCAAAAATTTAGAAAAGCCCTTATTGAATTTTTACTATACAGCAGATGCAATTAATTAGGGAAATAAGTTGAACGATTGTTTTATTTCAGAGTCGTATGGATGTGTATGTAGCACATTCTCCTGCTGGAACATCTGTGCAAAACATTTTTCACTGGAAACAGGTAAGTTATTGTATCATGGATTGAATCCAGTTCTAACCATACGTAGAAGACATCTGTTAATCATTGTACTATATATGGGTTGCTCCAAACTAACTCTGGATCCAGTGGAGCCATGTGTGAATTGATTAAACATTTCCAGCACCAGGTGACTTCCGGTTTTGGAATGCGGCAACGCCGGTCGTGCCTGGAAACTTCTCTCCAGGCCGTCCGGAGTTTCCTTCGCTGGTAGACCCCCTAGGGGGTCGAAAGTCGCCCTGGAGGGGTGACCACCGAGGAGGAGGCTTGCTGGTAGATAGGGGGCGGCAGCTTCCCCCGAGTCTCCAGCTTCTCCTTAGGGCCGACGGAGCAAAGATCAGCTGCAAGATGGCCGATCACCCTGCTGCACCAGCCGAAAGTCACATCGTCATCTAAGCGTTAAAGACCCACCGTGGATGATCCGGGTGAGACTCCCTTTGTTCCTCTCCATACCCCTGCTGTTTTTGCCTGTAGAAGCTGTTTGTGATATTATTTCCCCGTCTGGAGAAAGCGGCTTTAGTAATTGTGGGAACAAACGCGTTTTACAAAAAGGACAGAAAAAATAAATAAATATTCATTTAAAGACTATATTCTATTCCTACTTACATTGTGCTGTAGAAAAACTGTTTTTTGTGTTCTTTGGAGCAGTATTATATTGGCAGAGTACTTCTTTTTCTATTCTCCCTTTAAAAGATAGAAAAAAAGAAAAAAATGGCATCTGAAGAAGTCTTTTTAGCTCACTGAGGACACCTACTGGTCAAAAGTTAATATTGGATTGTTGTTTATTTGGAGATGAGAGAGCTTTGGCCTTCAAACTGTTTTTCAAGAAAAAAGATAATTTGAGCTAGCTGTGTGATCTGTGGGGGTGGACAATGTTCAATTGTAACCTTCACTAAAAAGGAAAAGGATTTTTCTTCAACTATTGCTAAAATGGAGAAGCCTCAATCACATTTAAACTGTAAACTTATACTGGAAAAGATCTATGAGGTTAAAGAAGAAATATGTACTACAATAAAAGAGGCTACTACAGAACTAAGAGCCAGAATCTCTACTTTAAAACTTAAAACTGACTCCCAGAATACACTTGACTACTCTACAAAACAGATTATACAAGAAGAGGCTTTAACTGAGGATAAGGAGAATCCTACTTTGCCTTACAAGCAAGACCAGGAAAAGCAAAGGTTGAACATTGGATTTCTGAAGCAATGAGGCTTTATGGACAAGAGAAACAGAGGATTAAATCAGAGATCAAGATGGTCTGTATCGAATCAAGTGACACTACAAGCAACAAAAAGAGACCTATTATCTGGAAGGGAAACTCTTTTATGGAAACCTAACTGGCAAAAGAGAAAAGCTAGAATAAGATTGAAAAATGAAATTTAAAATTTCTTAAATTGGATTAAAGGCAACCTAGAACTATGGACTAATGTAAGGACTGAGATTTTGAGTATGAAGTAAAAAGATGTCTTAGAGTTGGAGTGAATCAATAATTAATTGAATGTTAATTAAATAAAATGACTTGTTTGTCCTATAACGTGTGAAATTTAAACTCTACTTAAAGGATTTAAATGATGTAAGGTTTGATATTAATTTGTTAACTCAAAGAGATTGATCAAGTGAAGGATTAGATATCTATAGAATAGTTTGATAAATACATATATTTAGAAGTGTCTAGGATAGATTAATATTTTTGTTTAAAAATGAGATATCTTTCTATATAAGGGATTAAACACAAATTCGAATACTAGGAATGTTCTTTTTAGAATGTTAGGTTTATTTCTATGAAAATTATGATGTAATGGAATGACGAAAATTGAAGAGATGTCTCAGATTTGAAGTGAACTAATAGTTAATTGAAATTTAATAAGATGATATGATTTTCTGATGATATGGATATTATTAGTCATGATATTTAATTGGAGATTTGAATTTTGTTTAATGAAATGACATGATTTTAGGTATGATATTATTTTTCTTAGCTTGAAGAGATAGATCAATTGATAGATTTGATAGGTACAGGATAGATTAATATTTTACTCTAAATAAGGGAGATTAATGGAAGAAGAAACAAATAAGATTTTGATAAAATTAAGAAAGTAGAATATATGTGGAAGAGATATTTGAACTGAAAATGTTTTTATTTAAAGTTAATTTGATTATGTTAGAAATTGATGAAGCTTGAAAACAGGTTCAGGTTGAATAAATTTAAGCTAGAATTGGATATTTTAAATATACTATGCTATTTGAGGGAAAAAGAGAGGGAATATTTGATGTATTGATTATATTATGTATATATGTCTTGTTTTAAGATGCTTGATTACCCCAGCACCGTGGTGTGTCCTGAATATGTTGCCTTAAGAATTTAAAAAACCAATACAATTTGTTTAAAAAAAAAACATTTCCAGCACCAGGGACTATCCTAATTAAAATACAACCTAATAAATCACATCCATACATATACACCCATTATACCAGCAATACTAGACACAAATAGAATGAGTTAGAATAGAATGAGTCAGGACAAATAAATCAACTAAACAAATATATTTAAGTATATAATTTATAAATTCCATTGATATAATTAAATTATACCTAAGGAGATCCATTCATGATCATCTAGTGGCAGAAAGGGAGAAAACAAATTGAATGTCTAAAACAACTCAATCTACAGATGCATTTCAGGTTTAAGGATTTTTTTAAAAAAAATAAAAATTGATAAAACATTACTGACTAAAGTAAAAAAAATTGGCTAAGAAGAAGAGCACTAGATCAGAGAAAGCAAACTAAAACTGTAAGGTTTGTAACATTACTCAAAACTGTCTCCTTTGGGGATAATAATCTGCAGCTTGTAATATCTGGAACTACTACATTCAGTTCATTCAGCATATGATGTTAGCATATAGTTTTTCTGTTTATGCTACAATTTTTATTGTTTGTATAGAAAGTCTCCAGGTTAAGACTGTCCTGCTTTAAGGATGAACCATAGTTAAGAACGGAGCTTATCCTAGCAAAATTCAAGTTAAGCACACAATGATTCAGGTTAAATACACAATGCTTCAATTTCATTAAATAATATTACTTATACAGAATTAAACAGTAATACTGTTCTGGGTTACATACAAATTTGAGCTAAGGACAGACTTAATTGAACGTGTTCTTGAATTGGGGACTGCCTGTGTACAGCACTTTCTACATAAAGCATGTTTCAAAGTTTTTTAAATAGAAAATTTTCTAAGTTCCATTTTGGAAAATTATAAAAATTAAATCTAGTATTGCTATTGAAGTAACTATAACAGTAAGTTGGAAATATTGGGATGATCATATTGTTATAAAATTGCTGAAATAGATATTGTGACTGTTTGAATATTGTAGGCTATCACTAGCCTAAGTCATTTAAGTTATGGTCGCATTAGAATAAATTGTCCTTTTATTTTGTTGAGGTTGAAGTGTGAGTAATATTGCTTTGATACATATGAATTTATTTATTTCCTTTACAGATTTGCCCATCTATATACACACTATCTGTACTTTATTTACTTTATTGTAAACTGACTAAAGTCACATATAGTATACAGAAAATATCTCTCTCTCTCTCTCTCTCTCTCTCTCTCTCTCTCTCTCTCTCTCTCTCTCTCTCTCTCTCTCTCTCTCTCTGCAATCTTGGGCATCAAACCAGATTTTCAAGGTCTTGCAGAAGACCAGCATGGATGGGACCAATCCAGCCCACAGCTGATGGTACCCAGGCATAATCTCCTGCTGGATGGGACAGATAGAGACCACTGGGGACAGTCCATAAGTAACTCAGTGCTAAGCCATGAAGAGTTTTAAAGGTGACAACCAGGACCTTGAGTTGCATCTGGAAGCCAATGTAGCTTGTATAGTAGTCAACTAAACATGGTGTCATGTTATCAAAATGATGGTAATATTTTATTCAGTTTTGTAATTACATACTATTGATTACAGATCCATAATAAAAAAGGGTTTCAAGCATACGACTATGGCACTAAGGAAAAGAATATGGAGAAGTATAACCAGGTATGAGAATAAAACAGTTTTCCTGTGAAATATGTTTGTAGCTTTTAGATCAGAATGTTTTCCCTATTAGATGTGTTGTAGATGGCTAGAATTTTTTTTCCACTTTGTTTCAAATTTTGCAGGCTGAGGTTGAGCAAAATAAGGAAAGTGCATCAAAGTGACTGTAAATGTAGAGAAATATTTCTTACCTTCCCAATCTGAAGACAGTCAACACCTAAATGTAATTTAGACTTATAGACCACCCTGTAGAGCTTTATAGACTCTCTGGGTGGTTTGCAATGTAGAAGCATTATTTGCAAATTGCTCCCAACAATCTGCGTCTTTGTTTTATCAGCCTCAGAAGGATGGGAGGGTGAGTCAACCTTGAGCCCATTCAGGATCAAACTCCTGGCTACGGGAAGAGTTTGCCTGCAATATATTGCACTTTAACTACTGTGCCACTAGGGATTCTTTACATCAGCAATTGCATCACTAATTTAAGCTAGCATGTTTTCTTTTAGACCAATGGCAGAATGTCCTGCCCTTTCTGGGGCTCTGAGCTGATCAGCTATGCATTGAAGGCAAACATCAGAGTTTAAAAAAACATGTCTAACACACACACACACACACACACACACACACACAGAGAGAGAGAGAGAGAGAGAGAGAGAGAGAGAGAGAGAGAGAGAGAGAGAGAGAGAGAGACTCAGTTTCATTACAGGTTTGGTGTTTGCACTGAGTTCTAGGAAGTCCTACTACTTTGCTTGCTCACTGACTTTTTTTAAAGTGGTAATTTGCAATATTTTATATGTTGTATCTTTTCCAGAGAGGTTTTTGACTAATTAGGTTTGTTGCTTTTCTTCTCAGATGACTCCTCCTGTATACAAGATAGAAGATATAAAAATACCCATTGCACTCTGGTCTGGTGGAAATGACTTATTTGTGAACATAAGAGATGTCGAGGCATTAATAGCGCGGCTTAGTAACGTCATTTATCACCAACATGTTCCTGAATGGCAACATCTGGATTACATTTGGGGACTGGATGCAATTGAGATTATGTACATGCGTATCATTGAGATAATGAAAAGTTATGCATGATTCCTCAGCAGTGATGTACAGAGAAAGCATGTTGTATAATGACAATTTAAAAACACACCTTAAAGTCTTAATGCAGCTGAGCTGATTAGTTAGTTGAAGAAATATTTGCAATCTGACTGAACAGTTTCCCTAAATGGTATTTACATTAACTCACGTCTTCAAACTGTTCCCATATCCTCTGAATTTTTTACCTTATTCCTCTGTAATTGAGAAACAAATTAAATTCTCATAGATCATCAAGAGATTTCCTTTTTTTAATTTGGATGCCCATCATAACAGCAATACTAAGTTATAGTACTAATAAAATGGGGTAGCAGTAGAAAAGAATAAAAGTTTGCTAAACACGTTGATATGCCTTCTGCTAGATGCAAACTTGCTGGATAAGTTCTGGGGAGAAGCACACTTCACAAAGCCAGTCTGCAAAAGGAAAGGAAAACTCCATATGGAAGGGGAACAAGTCTACTCTATCAGAGCTAAAGGCATTTGGTGGCAAGTGTTATGCACATATCCCTAAAGAAAAATAAAAGAAATTAAATGGCACATTTGGAGTAAAAGCTTAACAGGTTTTAGATTCAGATCCTGGATAAGTAAATACAGATAGAGTTGTTATTTTAATGAAGAAATAATTCTGAAAAAATAACCCAAGATGAGTTGCGGGATTCGGATTCTGGTCCAAACCAGCCTAGATTTACTAGTAGCACCCAAATCTATGATTCAAAAGGGGCTGCTGCCATATTGTAAGAACAAGAACCAGAATTAAAATCTAAAAGATCCCTAACATCTAATAAAGGAATCCCACCAGACATTAATGTGCAATACCACTATAGGAAGGATGTGCCCAATCCCACAGAACTACCAAAAGGCCAGAAAGCCATGGGCTATGTAATGTATTGATGTGAATTACTTGGAAATGTTGAAAAAATTATCATAAGACTCTGTCAGTTAAGTGCCAGACTTTCTGTCTACCTGCTAATTAACTTGTGTTAAAGCGGAAACTAATACTTGAATCCTATTGGCCGCCGCCTAATTTCTGAGTGTATAAATAGGGGTGGACCGGCAGTTATCCAGGCTTCTGTTTAAACCTTAAATAAAGAGTTGTCGTTGCACCTGCTGCTTCGTCAATGCCTCACCGATCACCAAACATCAGGCTACATCATGGTACTCATAGTTATATGCCACACCACAAATCTGGGTTAACAAAATGCTGAATACAAAATCATGAAGAGGACTGTGATAGTTTTGTGCATGCAGTTAAAGATGCAAGCATCCATTTAGTGTAGGACCAGTCAGAAAACTACAGATGGAGCACTTAAATATTAAGATAGGCTTTTTTTAATGTGATTTGAGGGAAGAGATTTATTTATGCTAGTCACCAGGTTTGAAAGAACCAGGAAAAGAAAACTGGTGTATAAATTGCAAAACAACAATAATATATATGGGTTAAAACAGCAAACACAGTTCAGCTACACAGTGCTGACTGGCTCACTCACTCACTGTGGTTTAGTGAGTTTATTAATATTAATATTCCCCAGCAATTCCCTTTAACAAAACCCAGAATTTTCCCATTAAGTCCAGACATGGACAGACCAAGGTTAGTCCACATAACAATGGCCAAATAGTCCACAAAGCACTTGAAAGTTTCTCAAACAAAATAACTCCACCAGACCAACTTAAATACACCAGAGAAACTTAAATCCACACACAAGAGAGCTCACAAGGCAAGAAAAGTCCAGAGTTTTCAAGGCATGATTCCATTACAAACACTGTGTCAATCCAGAGTGAAGTAGGAATCACAACAATCAGAAAACACATAGCTATGAAACAACACATTGTTCCCAGCAATGCGTCCCTCTGTCTGCTGTAGTAAATAACCAGCTTCAAGTGCAGCCCATCAAGACGGTCAGGGCTTTCTCCTCTTGAGTAGTCTGGCTGACCTTTTCTGCTCCTGCCTTTTCTCTGCCCTTCTCAGATCAGATGCAGAAGGCAGTTCCTCCTCTTTGCTGGGTGTCTGCAACTACAAGCTTTTCCCAGCTGGAGCCTTAGCCAAATCCCTTCTGGATGGCCATTCATAGCCATCAATCAATTCAGTTTCTGACATGCCAGGGATCAGCTCATCCTCCCTCAAGCTGACATCTAAAGAGGTATCTGGGGAATCATCCAAGGGAGTCATCACATACATTAAATCAAATGTTATAAAGCATGGACATTGAACAGAGAAATGCTGTTCCATGCTTACTGTAATTGCGGGTGGGAATGGCCTTGGGAGATGGGTGGAAAAGCCACAAACTAGGGGGGGAAGGTAAAGGTAAAGGTTTCCCCTATCCAGTTGTGTCTGACTCTAGGGAGCAGTGCTATCTTTGTTTCTTAGTCAAGGGAGCCAGCATAGTCTGAAGACAATTACATGGTCATTTGGCCAGCAAAAGTATACACCGAGATACATGGAACAGCAGCTGAGTCCACAGAAGAGTTGGGGATGTCTCAGAAGGTACTTTCCTTGGACTATAAAGGTGAGGGAGGAGGGAGAGATATACTTTCAGACTTGCAAGATTCTGTTAATGTAATCTTATAATAAGTTAGAACTAGTATTACTGAGTGTGCTTTTTGTCTAGACAACCTCAAAGGCTGACACTTATATACAAGAGTTAAAAATGGAAGTTGCATTTGGTTTACTTGCAGACAATGAAAGAGACAAGCGGCAGATAGTGGGGAATTTAAATAAAGAAGCAGAAGTAAAGCATCTTGGAGATATTAGTCACTAATCTTGGAAATGAAATAAAAAAGGACAAATGTGGTAGATGTCAAGTCTGCTAACATTGGATGTTCTTGCTTGCCATATGTGAAGAAGCAAACATATCTTATTTAGCCTACATATCACTTCAAGGGTTAAAGCAGACATTGCTAGCCATATGAATGGGGAGGAATGCCTGTGAATAATAACATTATCTTAGCATAGCACAGCCAAGGTCAAAGTAACAGCAGAGCGCAATAGCAGAGAATAGAGGGGGGAGCGACTCACACTTCAAATTAATTGGAGCATATGATTGATGACTGTGAAAGGAGGGAGGGAGTTGTGCTTTGTCACGAGTGCTAGGGTGGGGGGGGTTCAGTTTTTGGCTTTCCTTTGTTCGTGCCGAATCGTGTAATCTATTAAAGGATTCTTTAAGGTAATTAAGCCTCAAAGTTCTTTGAAAAGTTACTTCTTTCAGAACCATGTCATTAAGCCAAAAACTCAAAACTTTTAAAACCATTTAGGGGTCCCTTACCCCAGTCACTATCCCTAAAATAACGGGGATAGTTTGACAAAGATAAGGGGAAGATCTCACCATGGAAGGAGAGGAAAGGCCTGAGGCCAGCATCCCTCCAGCCGCAACCTCCCCAGGAGGGGGAGCGACAGCAGCAGCAGCTTCCCCACTGAAGGGAGCAACAGCTAATCAGCTGGAGGAAAAGAAATCCTTGCAAACTCTCCAACTGGGAGCAAGGCCAAAGCTGTCCGGAGAACTAATCTGGTCGTCAGGCTGGGAAAAGCCGAGCGAAGGCTCTGCAGGTTTCCACACAGCCCTGCCAGCAGTGGAGACCCAGTGGAGAACTGCCCGGCCGTCTGTCACCGAAGACTTGGGTGAGTGGAGATGCCCACCTGCAGTTCGCAGTAGTTCATTAGACTACCTGGCAGAGAGATTTGAAGAGTTAGAAGTGCAGAGCGAAGAGCAGCTTCCGTTGAGAAAGGCCCCCAGCCCCACCCTTGCAGAGCAAATAGCTTTTCAACCCCTGGGGTCCCCTGCCAAGGCCTCCAGCCCCACAGAGAGAGAGACCCCCAGTCCGGGCCCCTTACAGCAAGGTGAAATCAAGCAATCCCCACAGAAGAGTGGTCACCTATCTCTGAGCCTAAATCAACTAATAGAGGCTTTGCAGCAGCTTGAGGGGAAGCAGAGGCCAGAAGAGCTACAACCGGTGAGCTTACCGATTAGAGATGCCCAGCAACAAGCCCCTGAACTGGGAAATCCCCACCTCCTTCTGTTAGGTCTGAAAGAACAATTTGAGGACCCATCCATGGCCCTCAAAGCAGCAAGACAAATTCACAAAATAAAACAAGCCGGAAGGCCTGCCCTGGAGTATGTGCGGGAGTTCCGCAAGTTAGCAGGCCGAACAGAGGGGTGGTCCGAACAATCCCTAGTTCAATACTTTGTTGAGGGATTAGACGATCATCTCTCTCAGGCCTGCATCTACCGCGAAATACCCGATCGGCTACAGGATCTGTCCTTCGTCTAAGGGGGGCCGGATGTCAAGTCTGCTAACATTGGATGTTCTTGCTTGCCATATGTGAAGAAGCAAACATATCTTATTTAGCCTACATATCACTTCAAGGGTTAAAGCAGACATTGCTAGCCATATGAGTGGGGAGGAATGCCAGTGAATAATAACATTATCTTAGCATAGCACAGCCAAGGTCAAAGTAACAGCAGAGCGCAATAGCAGAGAATAGAGGGGGGAGCGACTCACACTTCAAATTAATTGGAGCATATGATTGATGACTGTGAAAGGAGGGAGGGAGTTGTGCTTTGTCACGAGTGCTAGGGTGGGGTGGGGTTTCAGTTTTTGGCTTTCCTTTGTTCGTGCCGAATCTTGTAATCTATTAAAGGATTCTTTAAGGTAATTAAGCCTCAAAAGTTCTTTGAAAAGTTACTTCTTTCGAAACCATGTCAGTAGGTTCTTTCCTGCTCAAAATCGAAATATAATAGAGGAAAAAATTTCTCAGTGAGGCAAAGAAGTTGCAAAAGTAAACAATTCAAGTTGGCAAAAAATGAACAGTACCCGACAACTGTAGGAACACAGTGTTTTCCTGAAAGTAAGACCTACCCTGAAAATAAGCTCTAGTTTTGGGGTGAGGCATATATCTAAATATCAAGCTAGGGGGGGTGAGGGGGTGGACCTGTCCCACGAACCCCACACCCACTTACCTTGTAGTCAGGCCTCTCCTCGCCGGCCCACTTCTTCTCTAGCATCCACAGGCCTGCATTCCACAGTCAGGCCTTTCCAGAAGGCCACTGCAGCCGAGAACCAAGCTATGGATTCCATAGCTTGGTTATTGGCTGCAGAGGCCTTCTGGAAAGGCCTGACTATGGAATGCAGGCCTGAGCTCCATTCTAAACTACAGAATGAAGCTTGTCCTTCAGCCTCAGAAGAAGTGGGCCAGCTGGGCGGGGCTGTCGGTGCCAGAGGTGAGTGAAAAAGACACCTCCTGAAAATAAGTCCTGGTGCCTCTTTTGGAGGCCAAAAAAAAAAAAAAAAGACCCAGTCTTATTTTCGGGGGGAAACGGATATGAATCACAAGAAAACAATTCAAGTTGGCAAATAATGAACAGTATCCGACAATTGTGAAACACTACTATGCATCACAACTGTGAGTGAACCTGACACAATGAATGCAGTTGAATTGCTAAGTGAAAATATCAGTGAACCAACACAAGGCAGCTGGACAGCAATAAAAAGATTGGGTACATATTTAATAGGAACTACAGAGTTTAGTGTATAACTGCCTGTAACTAATAATCTCACATTACAGGATTCTATTCTTCCATTCAGGCATGGCTATCATTATTTCCTGTGCTGCAGGAAAAAAAGCATTGTATTCCTGTCATCCTCTAAGGTAGAATACTGCACTGGCAAACTAGCATGCCAGGAATTTGGCTTTGAGAAATGAACTT
This sequence comes from Protobothrops mucrosquamatus, assembly GCF_001527695.2. Taxonomy (NCBI): domain Eukaryota; kingdom Metazoa; phylum Chordata; class Lepidosauria; order Squamata; family Viperidae; genus Protobothrops; species Protobothrops mucrosquamatus. The sequence goes on along the minus strand of NW_015386360.1, from coordinate 271,498 downwards.
GAGGCAAACCATCCTGAACAACCATGTGAAACCATGTACAGAAATAAAGATAGAGATAGAAGGAGAGGGAGAGATAAGAGATGATAAGAGATAGAGATAAAGATGATAGAGATAAATCTGCAAAAAAAAAAAAGGTTGCTATGTAGTCTCACTGCCTAATATGAATACTTCTTGGGATCTCCCCCTGTCTTAATGCAATGAGTCAATTTCTTTATTATGGTCCACAACCAGAAAATCTTAGAAAAAGTATCTGTAAAATGGGAAAATCAAAAACTAAGAATAAGGAAATGAAACAAGAGATAAACTGGCAATAAAGTCTGGATATGGGAGGCTTATGGGAGGGTACTAAACTAAAACAAAATAGTAAAATCTCAACAATATTCCTTTGAATACCTTTGAGAATTCTGCAATATTTAAAGAGATTGTGTCATTCTGCTCAAATTATAAATAACAAAGGTAAAAGGAATCGGTGAGGTTTTTTTTCTGATCATTCTGATCATTTCCTGATGACATTTTCCTGATCATTCTGACAGCTTCATAA
>NW_015386360.1:262939-270700 GCF_001527695.2 Protobothrops mucrosquamatus | reverse complement strand
AAAAAAATCTTTCACATTGAAAGTTGATTGAGTCTTCTAGAGAGATGATAGAAAGAGGGATTAAGGCAAACAACTGAATCAGTGACTGAAAGAATATATTTAAGATCATTGAGTACAAACTTAATGAAAATAATTAAAATTATTTTTTTAATCTCACACCCCACTTATGTTTATTCCAGATTGCTTCTAAAATATATTACTGACTATGTAATGCTAAACAGGGGTAGGAGAAGGATAGTTGAATAGACTGGGAAACTTAGGGCCAAGAAATCAATAAATTCCCTACTAGTTAAATTCATTTGTATGAATCTGCACACTGAATTTGTTTTCCCATTTCCCATTTACAAAATATTGGTGGCGAAAGAAAGCAGGTCTTTGTGGGCTTCACTCGCCTAGTTAAATTGTTATTCATCTCTCCTTGTATTGGCTCTGCTTTAAAACAGTGCCTGCTTTAAGCCCTTCTTTCGGATCTAGTGATGGCCCTAATTCTGATTGGCTATCACATGGCATGTCCCCTCCCTTCCAACACCTGGTTGCTGCTTTCTGCAGACATTTTTACCTGGGTTGATGGGCTTTTAGGCTCTTTGCAAGATTGGTAGTTGGATTTTTGGTTATTATTTGGCAATTCATCTAATGATGGCCAGTTACATCAATGAATTGTCTTTGCCCTGGGTTTTGCCCACCCCTTCTAAAGATTTATAGTTCTTCTCAGTCCCTATATTGTCCAGTGGGCACCATTTTCTACCCATGCTAGGTGAAAGTATTGCTTCCCAACACCACCACCTCCCACTGTACTGCCTAGGCTTCTGTTTCTGCTGAACCTTCTTTTTTGTCCAGTTTACAGAAACTGTCTATCTAGACTCGCACCAATCCGGCTTCCGGCCTGGGCACAGCACGGAAACGGCATTGGTCGCGTTGGTTGATGATCTCTGGAGGGCTCGGGATAGAGGCTGTTCCTCTATCCTGGTCCTGCTAAACCTCTCAGTGGCTTTTGATACCATCGACCATGGTATCTTGTTGCACCGGTTANTATATGAAGCCACTGGGTGAGATCATCCGTGGTTTCGGGGTGGAGTTTCATCAGTACGCAGATGACACCCAGCTGTACATCTCCACCCCGGACCACCCCAACGATGCCGCGGAAGTGATGTCCCGGTGCCTGGAGGCCGTGTGAGTCTGGATGGGGAGGAACAGGCTTCGTCTCAACCCGTCCAAGACCGAGTGGCTGTAGTTTCCGGCATCACATCATAGCCAGTTGGTCCCATCTCTGGCTATCGGGGGCGAGTCATTAGCTCCCACGGAGAGGGCCCGCAACCTGGGCGTCCTCCTGGATGCTCGGCTGTCTTTAGACGATCATGTGACGGCCGTGGCCAGGGGGGCTTTTCATCAGGCTCGCGTGATACACCAGTTGCGCCCCTTTCTGGAGCGGGATGCCCTACGCACGGTCACTCAAGCCCTCGTTGTTTCCCGCCTGGACTATTGCAATGCTCTCTACATGGGGCTCCCCTTGAGGTGCACCCGGAGGCTCCAGCTAGTTCAGAATGCGGCTGCGCGGGGGATTTTGGGGGCCTCTAGATGCTCCCATGTAACACCTCTCCTGCGCGAGCTGCAGTGGCTGCCGGTGGCCTTCCGGGTGCGCTTCAAGGTGTTAGTAACAACTTTTAAAGCGCTCCATGGCAATGGACCTAGGTATTTGCAAGACCGCCTCCTACCAAATATGTCCCTTCGACCAGTCTGCTCCCACAGAGAGGGCCTCCTTAGGGTACCGTCGGCCAGCCAATGCCGGCTGGCGACTCCCAGGGGGAGAGCCTTCTCTGTGGCAGCTCCTGCCCTCTGGAATGACCTGCCCCCCGACCTACATACAATTGCGGACCTGCGCTTCTTCCGCCGAGCCCTGAAAACTCATCTGTTCCATGCGGCCGGCCTGGCGTAGTTTTGATTGGGTTTTGTTAGGGGTTTTATATTTTAGAGCAGGCTTTTATGTAATATTTACTGTGATTTTTATTATTGCCTGTTTACCGCCCTGAGTCCCGTAAGGGAGATAGGGCGGTATATAAATTTAAATAATAAATAAATAAATAATACAGTCTGTTTTTATGTTTAAATGGTGGGAGTGCTTAAAGACTTTGGATTTTTTGTGTATCTCACTCCCTCTTTCTTTTTGTGTATCTCACTCCCTGGTGGTTAAAATGCAGTATTGCAGGCAATCTCTGTCCATAGCATGGAGTCCAATCCTGCTGGGGCTTGAGGTTGGCTCAATCTTCCATCCTTCTGAGGTCAGTAAAATGGGGACCCAGATTATTGGGGCAATATGCAAATGATGCCTCTACATTATAAACTGCCCAGAACGTCCTGTAAAGTGCTATGGGCCAGTAAATAGGCCTAAATTCAATTGCTATGCATTGCTAAATGCAATTTCACTTTGAGGCTAAAATGAAGGAAATGTATCTTGCATAATACAGTTAATACACCCTTGACTTGAATATTTCACCCATGAAGAGACATCTTACCTCTCACCAACATTACCAACAATTCATCTCACCTTAGATTATCAGTCTTCCAGTCTAATCAGCAAAACAAATAAAACAGCCTTATAAATTAAGAATAAGGAGAGATGTCACACTCCAATTAATAACAGTATTAGAGATATTCACATAATATTCCTCTGATTAAACATCATCTAAATTGGAACAAGGGTGATTGGCAGCCAAAATTTCAAGAACATGTTTTTCCATTATATAGAGTGGGCTAATAAAAGTACACACTCGTAATCACTATTACCATTGCAATATGGTTATCAAGCATGGATGCAATTGCCAGGCTATGATTCTAATCTGTAAGAGGAAGGCAATCCCATCCAAAACAGGTATTCACATAATATTCCACCAATGAAACACCATCTAAATTGGTTGATCGTGCAGCCTCAATTTCAGTAACAAGTTTTTCCATAATATAGAGTCATCTAATGAAAGCATACATTACCACTGTGATAAGGCTATCAAGCATGAATGCAATTGCCAGACTATGATTTTGATCTGATCTGGGAAGGCAACTGTTATGTCCTGGGCTGTGATTCACAGAGCAGGTGTAGGGAGCTGCACTGAGACCCAGGCAGACCACGTGGGCTGCCCGGGCCAGACAGGCTGTCTCCAAACTTCTGAGTATGCATTTGAGCAGAAAGATACATTGCATTCATTGGCTGACGCTGTCCCTTGCAAAAGGTATAAAAGGGGGTGGAGCCATTTTGTTTTCTGTTCTATTGAAGACTAATAAAGAAGTACCTGTTTATTACTCTGCCTCGTTCAATGCCTACCAATGCGAGAAACAGAACATTGGTGACGAAGGTGGGATCATGCTGCAGAAGATTCAAAGGCTGACTCACCATGGAAAGCCTGCAAGCGCTTAGAAGCTTGGAGTTCCAACTTCCTTCTACTCTGCCTGCCAGTACGAAACGCTGGAGGAGAGTATGGCTAGGACTATCCTGGAACCCCTTCGAAGCCTGCGCAGCATGAGGCATTGAAAGAGGCCGCCAAGATTTATCATGGCAAATATTGGGCGTATTTCGGAATTCGATGTCACACATCTTGAACACTGGAGCTCCTATGTTGCTAGGGTGGAAAATTACTTCAGAGTCAACCATGTTCAGGAGGACGAGCTTAAGGCCGCGACGTTGCTCTGTGTTTGCGGTCAAGAGACTTTTGACATCGCTGAAAACTTGGTTGCTCCAGCACCCTTGGAATCCATTGCTTACGAGGAGCTTAAAAAAATGCTAAAAGAACATTTTAAACCGAAGCTATCAGTCATCACCTGGCGACAAGCTTTTGAACACGGGACCAGCATCTGGGAGAGTCTGCTGCGGATTTCATTGCTGCTCTGCATTAAGCTGCAAGGCCTTGAGAGTTTAAAGACTTAGAGGAATGGCTACGAGACTGGCTAGTTTGCTGTATGAGGAGCCGAGAACTGCAGCAGAAGATTTTTGCAAAAGAAACCGTCTCCTTCCAAGACACGTTGAGGGAGATAATGGCTGAAGAAGCTGCAGGTGGAGCTGTTAAGGCCTTGCGGCTCTCAAAGAACCCTCAGTCTTTGGACATGGTCCATCAAGAGAATGCAGAAAGGGTTGAAGAGCTGGAATCCAACAACGAGGTCAATCGGTTGCAACAGCCAACGGAAAGAAGGCCCCAAAGGCAAGCCTACAAAAGCCTTGTCAAAGCAGTTCCCTTCTCTCGGTGTTTTGGGTGTGGAGGCTGCCACAATTGTACCGGCTGTCATTTCTGTTCTGCTACTTGCCGGGAGTGTGGCCGGCAAGGCCACATAGTCACCATCTGTTTGGGTTGCAAGAAAGACCATCCATCGGAAGAGTTGCCTTGGAAAGGTACTGGGGTCCCCAGTCAGAATAGGGTGGGTTTTGCGTGACCATGAAGAGTGTATTGAGAACAGGTGCCCACCACCCATTGAAGAAAAAGTTGCGACTTGAAGTCAAATTGCAGGGGGTCCCCTTAGATATGGAACTGGACACGGGTTCAGCTCTGTCCATCATTTCCCAGGAAAAACTCAAACAGATTTGCCATAGAAGTGGCCAAAGAGTTAAGCTCAGGCCGACAAATCTTATTTTAACCGACTTCCAGAATTCCCGAGTCAGCGTGAAGGGAGAGGCCACACTCAAAGTGCAGTATAGAAATTTTGAGGGGCCTTTGGACGTTGTGGTGGTTGATGGTAACTGCACGAGTCTAATTGGACTCGATTGGTTTGATGCACTTGGAATTCAGGTGACTGGGTTACACAGTCTGCAATCGGCAAGCCTTGCAGTCGTGTGCAAGGAGTTTGCTGATGTGTTCAGCCCAGAGATAGGGGCCTACAAAGGACTTCCAATTGCCTTAAGGCTAGATCCCTTCATTGCACCAATAAGGATTAAGCCTCGTCAGGTGCCTTTTGCGCTTAAGCAAAAGATCAATGCTGAGCTGGACAAACTGTTACAGCAAGGTATTTTGGAACCTGTGGATAGCAGTCCATGGGAAACACTCATTGTCACGCCACTTAAGGCCAACGTAGAAGTCTGCATTTGTGCTGATTATAAATGCACGCTAAACAAAGCGTTACAGCAGCACTCTTATCCAGTGCCTGTAGCGAGTCACATCCTGGTGTCTCTACAGGGAGGCCGCATTTTCGCCAAGTTAGACTTGGTGCAGGCCTATCAGCAGCTGCCGGTGGACGACGCCACGGCAGAAGCCCAAACAATCATCACCCATCGGGGTGCCTTCAAGGTCCGAAGGCTACAGTTTGGGGTGAATGTAGCCAAAGAGTTAAGCATCTTCCAAAGTGTGATGGAGCGAATGCTCCATAACATTCCAGGAGTATGCCCTTACTTCGATGTTGTCCTCATCATTGGGGAATCATTCAAAAATCTGTCTGTCAGGCTTCGGGCCATTTTGCGGCATTTCCGCAAAGCGGGGCTGAAGCTCAAACAGGAAAAATGCAAAATTGGAGTAACTTCCACAGAAGTTACTGGGGTTTTGTATAGATGCCGAAGGCATCCATCCTGCTGAATCCAAGCTCAAAGTGATTCAGCAGGCCCCAAGTCCCAAGTCGAAGAGCAAGCTTCAAGCCTTCCTTGGACTTCTAAATTTTTACCATTCATTTCTCCCTCACAAGGCCGTAGTGGCTTCACAGATGTCACAGCATGGGCACCAAGGTGTTTGCTAGTGAGTGATCTGATTTGGGCGCGGAACTATGGACCTGGACAACTCTGAGTACTAGCGATGGTCTGCAAAGTTACTGGGCCTCTTTCGTACGAAGTGGCCTTGGAAGATGGTCCTGTGCTGCGCAGGCACATTGACCAACTGCGTTGGAGTTTACCTAGCTAGCCTTCTGCTCCTGACTCTGCTCTCGGGGGGGAGGAGGACCACGATCACGATTGTGGATCTCAGTCTCTCAGCGAAAGTGGGACATTGCATTCACCAAATGGGGGTTTTGCCAATGAGGCAGCTCCTGACTCGGGTACTGCATCCATGGGACATTGCGCTCAACCAGCATTTCATGCCACTCCTTCTGTATGAAATGCGCCAATGGGCCATTACGCTCAATCGGCTTTTCACGCCATGTCTACCTCAGGCCTTGCGCCAATGGGACAGTGCTCCCAGCTGGCTTCTTATGCTGATCAAGGAAATTCCACCCCATCAAGGAACTCTGGTTTGGGCCTACCGGAATGAGCCAGCCAAAGTCAAAGGGACAAAGGCTCGGGCCTACTGGAACAGGCCAGCCTTCACGATCCGGTTTCACCCGTATCGAACGGGTCCCAAACTCCCGGTCTGCTGAACCTGGCAGGCGAGCTTGCAGACCGGGAGCTTGCAGCAGCTCCGAGATGATTGGAGAAGGCCAAAGGCCCGCCGAAGTTCTTAAAAGACTACATGAGGTTTCTATCTTTGCAACTGTAAAATGCTTTTGTATTTTATTGCAATGGAAGTGCTTATGTATGTCTTGTTTTGAACTAATTTATTTTGTGCTATGATGTGATGTAGAAAAATGGTGTATATTCCTGGTAAGGGAATTCAATTGACATTATTTTGTTAATTGGACAGACCTATAATGTGTATTATTGCTTGTTATAATAACATTGAGAGGGCGCATGTAGTATTGTAAAATAGTAAATATCTGTTCCTTGAACTGAGGAACCAAGAGGGGAGGGGTGTTATGTCCTGACAGAGCAGGTGCAGGGAGCTGCACTGAGACCCGGGCAGACCAAACAGGCTGTCTCCAAGCTTCTGAGCATGTGTTTGAGCGGGAAGATACATTGCATTCATTGGCTGATGCTGTCCCTTGCAAAAGGTATAAAAGGGGGCGGAGCCATTTTGTTTTCTGTTCTGTTGAAGACTAATAAAGAAGTACCTGTTTGTTACTCTGCCTTGTTCAATGCCTACCAATGCGAGAAACAGAACAGCAACTCCATCAAAAAAAGAGAGAAATATCTCTAATAGGAGGAATCTGCATATAGAAATAGGAATAGGGCAAGGCAGCTCTTTAAGAAACATATAACCATAAAATTTTTAAACAGTTGTGCTGGATCTTTCTACAGCATATTGCCTATGCATTTCTTGTATTGCCTATGCATTTCTTTGAATCTTCGCCAATTGACTTTCCAGAAATAATTATAGTTCTACTTGATCTGAGTTTTTAATTTATTTACTTGCAACACATTTGGACTTTACAAAACTTTCCTCCAATTGAAACTGATCTAACAGAAACCGATCAGTACCCTCCCATCCATCCTCCCATCAGGCTTCTATACACAAACTCAATGAGTAGAGAAGGGATCAGAGCAGCAAAGTTCTATTAGGCCAGAACCTTATTTAAGAAGCACTTCTGACGCATACTGTCTTTCATAGGTCTGGGAAACAACACCTGTTTTATAGCTCTTACATGATATTTGTGTGTGGCTTCTATTTGTATAAAAAACCTGGAGCCTCTGATCTTTGGACTGGATGACAATCCTGATCTGATTCTGGGATCCTGGATTGGATTTAGACTCATCTTTTATTAAAAACAAACTTTTCAGGCAAGCTGCTTTTTATTTACATACTTTGTTCACTGTTTATCTCTAACGATGCCCTTGACGTGATGACCCGGTGTCTGGAGGCCGTGAGGGTCTGGATGGGGAGGAACAGACTCAGGCTCAACCCTTCCAAGACCGAGTGGCTGTGGCTACCGGCGCCTCGGCATAGTCAGCTGGTTCCATCGCTGACTATAGGGGGCGAAACTTTGGCCCCC
>NW_015386360.1:260217-262587 GCF_001527695.2 Protobothrops mucrosquamatus | reverse complement strand
CTGGCCTAGGGTAATTTTTAAGAGGGGTTTTTAGAGGGGTTTTTAATAATATTTTAAATTAGACAAGTTAAATATTTCATTTTAATTAATTTTAAATTTTGTGATGTTATTGGTGTTTTTAATTGATTGTCAGCCGCCCTGAGTCCGCAAGGAGAAGGGCGGGATATAAATTCGAACAATAAATAAATAAATAAATAAAGTCTTAAGATAAAGTGTGAAATTCCATTGCAACTGTGTTTGTGTGTGATTAGAACCTGTAATGGGACAAACAGTATATAATAACAATAACAATAACAACGATGATGACAATGATGATGACGACGACGATGATGTTGGAAGGGACCTTGGAGGTCATCTAGTCCAACCCCCTTAACCTGGCTAAGAAAAGTTTAACTAAAATGTAATGGCCTAATGTCCTACAAATGCTTTGAAATACAGTAGAACCTGGTGCTTAACTGCTTTGAAACTTATTGAATTTGGTGCTCAACACATTTTGATGTGAAAATTTTGTTCCAGTACTCATCCTTTATTTGGTACTGAACACATAAACTAGAACTTGTCAGTCTCAGCTGCCTTATTCCTTATGGGGAAAGTTTCTTTGATACTCATTGTTTTTGCTACTCAATGTGCCTCCTCGAACCAATTAACAATGAGTACCGAGGCACCACTGTACAAAACTCATAGCATACCCTATGGTTAAGATTAGGGAATGCAACTATCTTTGGCAAAATCTACATTATTAAAATTCAACAGTTGGAAATCCAAAGGGAACCTGAGCAGATGGCTACTTTTGATTGATTGATTTTCATATAATTTAATTCAAATTGGAGATACAGTAGGTGAAATAGGTAACGTGGGAACATGAGACAAAATATGTATAAATCCTAGCCAGTAGGTTTGTCTGTTGCTTAATCCTGATGCAGATCCTTGGCCATCTATTTGTTTAATCCAGTGAGTTTATTTTTAAGCAATATTCAAATTGAAACTATATTCAAATTGGTGTTGAGTTGTTCCCATTCTCTTTAGAAGTAAATTCTGCTCAATGGCCTGTTTCTGGTTAAGGCAACAGACAGCAGAAGATATTTCATGGGTAAAGTGCTTTATGTCTGCAGAAAGTTTGTTTTTCTAAAATGTTAGATGAGGAGTTTCATAATAATGGCTTATTTATGCCATGGAATGCTCAGTTTGGAAGAACTGGAAACTTCAGAAAGACTTAACACAAACTATAACGTGAACCCTGAGTGTTTTATGAATATTGTATGTTATCGCGTGACATATTTTGGAGCTCACTGTTTCCTCATAAAAAATTAGCACCCTAAAGATAGCTAGTACTTGTTTGAGTTCATATATTATAAAATAATGCAAATAGTGTGTTATGGTGGTGAGGATCTTATCTTTTATTATCTTTTACTGTAGTTCTAAGTAAATAGCTGTAAGTTTTTAATAGCTGAAAAATAAGATACCCCCAAAAAAGTTGTCTATGGTAGGATTCCAGAATTTTAGCCTAGTGCTAGAGATTTTCCTCAAATTCTCAAAACTACTAAACCAAAAGAAAAACAATAGAGGTACTACTGTTGGCAGAGAGTGTAAAACAAGCAAAAATCTGATCCAGTGGACATTGGTGATGCATTAATTAAATAATCCCAATTGTGATGCATTAATTAAATAATCCCAAATTGACTTTGGAAAACATATTGTATAGCTAATCTGAAGTTAGTAGGTGCTCTTTCAGATCAGCTACTTTATTCTAAGCAAAAATTGCTGAAAAACAGCTTTGTAGACAGCTTCCTCCTGGCTTTATGATCCAGATAATCCACCTGGGATCCTGCCGGTTCAAGTCTGAGGTTTTAAAATGTTAAATTCATTTTGACTGTTATATTTTGATACATAACGTATGAAAGGAAGATACACAAAGGCAATGCAAAAGAGGCATCACTGTCAAATACATAGCCTTCAAAAAGTTATTTATTGTATTTACTCCAGTGTAATGTAGAAATGTTTAATGCTAAAAGCTATTTTATACAATATAAAAATCAATAACTAAGGGGGGGAAATTAAAGTCATTTTTAATTTTTAATTTAGTTTTTTTAAAATCCAACCTATATTTTTATAAATAATTCAAGGTGACAAATATATCTAATACTCCTCTCTTTCTTATCTTCTCCACAACACTTCAGCTTCGTGCTTCTGGGAGTAGTGTGTGTGATCGCTGCTGTTTCTTCCTTTTAACTGCCAGTGGGGTTTGAGCTGATTGGGTGGGAGCTTGGCTGTGTTCTGATTGGGTGGAGGTGTGTTCTGATTGGTTAAGGAGCTTGGCTGTGCTCTGATTGGATGGGGGGTTGGCTGTGTTCTGATTGGCTGGGGGAGTGT
>NW_015386360.1:255233-256262 GCF_001527695.2 Protobothrops mucrosquamatus | reverse complement strand
TTCGTTCGTTCCCTCCCCCCATCTCTGTTGCCTGTCACACCGCTCCTGCTGACCCCCCCATCCTCCCCCACGGCATACTCCCTATCCTCTTCCTCTCCTCTCTGACCCTCCTTTACATGCTTTTTCTGATCGTACAAGCCCTCCGTATCCTCCACTTCCTCCCCCTTCCCACCCTCCTTTTCTCGCAGTGCTGCCGGCCCCACTGCCCCCCGCTCCTTATCCCCCTCCTCTTGCTCATCCTCCTCACTTCCGATCCGGTTGCTATCCTTCATTCTCTTCGTTCTCTGGGGCCCCCTTGCCACCCTTCTCACCCGTCCCTTTTCTTCCATCTTCCTCTCTTCCACCTCCACTTGATTCTTATTCCCCACGTAGCTGCTCCGTCCTTCCTCCCTTCCTTCCCTCCCCCATCTCTGTTGCCTGTCATACCGCTCCTGCTGCCCCCCCATCCTCCACCATGGCATACTCCCTATCCTCTTCCTCTCCTCTCTGCCCCTCCTTTGTACGCCAATTGTTGTCCCTTGCTCCATGGGGCTGTCTCCCCTCTCTCTTATGCTCTTTGTGAGAAGGGTGGCAAGGGTGGCAAGGGGGCCCCAGAGAACGAAGAGAACGAAGGATAGCAACCAGATCGGAAGTGAGGAGGATGAACAAGAGGAGGGGGATAAGGAGCGGGGGGCAGTGGGGCCGGCAGCACTGCGAGAAAAGGAGGGTGGGAAGGGGGAGGAAGTGGAGGATACGGAGGGCTTGTACGATCAGAACAAGCATGTAAAGGAGGGGCAGAGAGGAGAGAAGAGGATAGGGAGTATGCCGTGGGGGAGGATGGGGGGGCAGCAGGAGCGGTGTGACAGGCAACAGAGATGGGGGAGGGAACGAACGAAGGAAGGACGGAGTAATAACGTGGGGAATGAGAATCGAATGGAGGTGGAAGAGAGGAAGATGGAAGTAAAAGGATGGGTGAGAAGGATGGCAAAGGGACCCCAGAGAACGAAGAGAACGAAGGATAGTAACCGGATTGGAAGCGAGGAGGAGGAG
>NW_015386360.1:252439-254764 GCF_001527695.2 Protobothrops mucrosquamatus | reverse complement strand
GATGCAGGCTGTTAGCATCTTATAAAAGCTCTTTCCCAGTGACTACTTTTAAAGCCCTGATGATGTTGGGTGGGCCCTGGGTATGAACATATTTTTTAAAAAACAACAAAGTGATCACCAGGAAGTATAAAACAATACAGTCTTAATAAATAAAACCAAGCTTTCGATGGCCTAAAACTGCCATCATCGTCAGGGTATAATCAGGATGCTGGGAGAGCTTGCTTATAAATACAGTCATGTCTGCGCACGGCTCCTAGAACTCGTGACAGGTCCCGGCCGGCCAATCCTGGCCTCATCTGCAAACTGAGTTAATTCTTCCTTACCTCCTTTACCTACATGTGTGTTGCCGCCCTCCTCCCCCCTTTTTTGTGTCCGTATCTCAGGTGGGCGTCCTCTGCTTTCCCAGGCTGGAACACGCCTCTCGTCCTTGGGCTGATTCACCCTTTCACGATTCTTGGGAGCCATTCCATCTCCACCCCTTTGATGTTTATCATGATTACCCCCACTTTCCCTTCGATGAAGTCCAGTCCTAGGGATCCTGCATCCACTCACAACCTCCACTGTGTTCTTTCCTTCCATTTCACTGATACCAGTCCTAGGGATCCTGCATCCACTCACAACCTCCACTGTGTTCTTTCCTTCCATTTCACTGATACCAGTCCTAGGGATCCTGCATCCACTCATAACCTCCACTGTGTTCTTTCCTTCCATTTCACTGATACCCGTGCTGTTCCTACCTCCAATGGGGATCTTCCTCCCGTCCCTCCCACCAACCCCCAACCCATCACACAGATCAGTCTGTAGGTTCCGTTGTTCAATCATGGGGGTGGTGGGCGTTCCCACGGGCACCCGTTCCGATACTCCATCTGATCGGCAACCTCCCTTCTCCCCTTCTACGGGGCCCGATGCCATTCCTAGTTTGCCGGTGGCTTTCTCCTCCTCACGCCTTCGCTGCGCTGCTGCCTGGGAGCGCGTTACTAGTCCTATGGTGGAGCGGCTACGGCTGTTAACCCCTTGCGCGTCCTTCGGGGATGTGGTTACATTGCGCCAGTCCGAACAGGTGCGGTGGCATGGTGGGGGTCTCAAAGATGTTACCTCCCCCTTTCTTGCTGTCTCCACTGTTGTGTCCTGGGCGGGGGGTTTGTACGGCCCCTGGGATGGTAGCCATTCCATCCCCCGGGCAGCGTGCGTACTGTCCTTGCTCCCAAATGCTGGTCATGGTGCGGAGGGCTGTTCAGTAAATTGGGCGGTGGGGCGTTGAAATCAATGGGTTCCCTTGCCTGCGACAAGCATGCATGCCGGTTCTCAACCGAGGGGGCTCCGGACCCTAGGTCTTGCTTCTTTCCAATGCCGGTCTTTTCCGGTGAGTGCGCAAAGTTTTTGTTACCTAGTCGCTTTCTCCATGGTAATCGGGTACGTGCTTCCCACGCTCTCATCGTTAAGTGCGCTGGGCGCAGGTCCACATGCTGGTTGACCGATCCTTCGCCCGAGAGCCAAGCCTCTTTAAGCAACCTGTCGGTCTTCGAAGCATCGGTGGCTCTTCGAAGCATCGGTCACTCCATCGAAATCAAACTTGTGACCAGACTCCACCATATGAGTTAAAATTTGGGAGTACTGCTCCCCTCTTTTGATCGCAAGTTTATGCTCCTGGACCCTTGTTTTAATTCTTTTCGAAGTTTCCCCCACATATCTAATGGGGCAATTACTACAATTGATCTTATACACCACCCCAGACTTCTCAGTGGTGGGCAGCGGGTCTTTGGGTCTCATAACATGGGAGCGTAACGTTTGGTCAGGTCTGTGTGCCACCCTTACATTGTAGGGTGCCAACAGCCTAGCTGTAGCCTCCGAAACGTTACTAATATAGGGGAGAGCAATACGGGTGGCCTGAGACGGTAGCACCCCTGTTTGCAAGTTACTAGGGGGCCTAGTTAGGGGGCCATGGCATTTGATAAACCCTACGGGGTACCCATTACGCCTACAGGTGCGGAAGACATGTTTTTTGTCCTCCAGTCTAGCCTTGGCCGTGTTGCAGTGGGAGTCCACCCTTTTAAAGAGCGTTCTAATACAGCTGACCTTGTGGGCCACCGGATGGTTGCTGTTATAATGTTATATATATATATATATATATATATATATATATATATATATATATATATATATATATATATATATGCCAAACCAAATAAAATAAAACGAACACCATGGTAAAGTAATCAAACTCTAGGAGTTTAATGTTACAGTACCAAATGCCAAGCTTTCGTCAGCGTTCTGCTGACATCATCAGGGCCTAAACGGTCAGTCTATGGGAGAGTTTTATAGTTC
>NW_015386360.1:250319-251365 GCF_001527695.2 Protobothrops mucrosquamatus | reverse complement strand
GGTCTCACCTTCTTCCTCTCTTCCTTCTTTCCCGTGGTGCTATCTAACTCCTTTGTCACTCGTATTCCCACCACTCTCATCACTCCCTCATTCTCATCCTCAGACTCTCTCTTCTCTTCTTTCTTCCTCCCCCCTACACCCCCACTCAACCCTTCTTCCATAAGCGTGTGTGTGGCCATCACACTAAGATGTCGATCGCCTCCCCCTCCCCATCCTTCCTCCAGCGGGGGGTCGTTGGGGGTGCGGGGGTTCTCCCCCTTTCATACTCGCCTCCCTGTTGTCTCTCCTCACTCTCAATCTCCATGGTGACTTTCCTATTGCCCCCCCACCATCTTCCCCTTTTTCTCTCCTCAACCCCAATCCTCTGGTGCGATCTTTCTTCCGCACGCCTGTGGATGCAGGTCGCCTCCCCCTCTCTACTCTTCCTCCAGCGGGAGGTTGTTGGGGTCGCGGGGGTGTTCTCTCTTCTATATTCACTCTCCTGTATTTCACTCTCCCCACTTTCAATCATCGTGGTTGGTCTGTTTCCCCCCCCATCCCTCCCATTCTCTCCTCCCCTCTCCCTTCCTGGCCTCGGCTATCCAGTCCAATCCTTCCTCCACACGCATGCAGGTGCAGGTTGTCTCTCCCTCTCTACCTTTCCTCCGGCGGGGGGTCATTGGGAGCGCAAAGTGCGCCGCGATGTTTGCCAGAGGTGTCAGGGGGACTGCAGAGTATGGCAAACATCACGGCGCACTTTGTGCTCCCAATGACCCCCCGCCGGAGGGAAGGTAGAGAGGGAGAGACAACCTATGTAGGTCTTTGGTTATTCGGGTTTTCTCCCGCGTAAAATTGGAAGTGTCTTGGTGACGTTTCGACGAAGTCACATTTGTCATCTTCAGGCTGGTGTCTTCAGCTTCGTGCTTCTAGGAGTAATGTGTGATCACAGCTGTTTCTTCCTTTTAACTGCCAGTGGGGTTTGAACTGATTGGGTGGGAGCTTGGCTGTGTTCTGATTGGGTGGAGGTGTGTTCTGATTGGTTAAGGGGCTTGGCTGTGCTCTGATTG